>NW_026901604.1:0-4900 GCF_033783945.1 Neopsephotus bourkii
AAAAAGGACCTGTTGCAATGTACTTTTTCCCAGGGTACTGTAAAATTTAATTTCTCTTGCCTGTGGCCTTAACTGCAACTTCTCATCTAACTGTGAATCCTAATTTGCCTCTCTTCATTAAAAACAATGATCCAGATTTTTTTTCTGTGCTATTTGTTCAAGATTGTAGCACAGAGGAAGTGCTGTTGTATATATAAGCAAAGTCTGAAAGTTCAGCTGTTTATCAGAAGCCACTTAGCAGCTCTGCACTTATAACACTTCTGACATGCAGGTCTTCCTTTGGCTCAGTGCACCTATTTTCTACCCATCCAAAGACTTTTTCATAAAAAGAGAAGGATGGAGGAACCAGTACACCATCCACCAGAATAACCTACATAGCCGAAACAAGCTTTCTGTCTCTACATGGCAAGCTCTTGCTCAGCAGATTGGGAGTGACTCACAGGTGGTATGAAATGTCCTGATGTGTTATATATAGAGTGGTGGTGAAGCTTCTCTCTCCTGTTTCCCAGGAGCAATGTCCAGGAGTATTATATAGTCTCTAAAATTACATGAGAATAAATCCATAAAGGAGTATGTACCCGAACACTTTACTAATCCAGAAAAGTCCATCAAACCATGTATGAAATAATCCTGCTGAGAACTCAGCTTGCATTTATTGTCTTCTATTAAAAGTAATATTTTTCAATGATGGATGGCTGAGAAAATTATAGTTATTTCTCAGTTGAATTGTGTAAGTTGCAATATATATTTTCTTGCAAAATCTATTATATTTAGAGATATATACTTTTTAAAATTGCATAATATGAGAGGGATAAAAGGGTTAAAGTACATGCTGAAATCTCTCACATGATTAAACATATGTCCTAATAAATCTTTTGTGAAGACTTAACACAATACTGTCCATTCCCTTCTGTGAAAAATATTTTCCTGGATGTTAGCGGGGAGAAGCTCTTCATAACATCTTTCCCACCTTCTTCTCAGTGCCAGCTGTGAAAGCAAGGGTGAGACAAACTGATGTATAAATTGAGCCTAAATCTTCTGCTGGAATTATATACTGGGAGACAACAGATGATAAGTTGTGCAACAGATACCAACAGGTAAGGAACCCACTCATCTGGTAGTTCAACAACTGGACTGTCAGTTAAGATTTATCTCTAAGGAGCTCCATCAACAAAGTGAAAGTACAAAGCAGAGATGGTCATTCCTTTTTAATCCCTGTGTCCTGATTTATTTCCCTTATTTAAAGGGAGCTTTTAAGCAGTTGTATGACCTTCCTAAATTCCCTGCAGTAATTTTATCCCTACTTCAAGAAAAGCATCCAGAAGTAGATTTTAGTCTCTAACACACTTCTGTACAGCAAAGAACTCAGGAACCCCAGAGAAAGACTAGGGAATTGTCATTTAAGTGTAATTTGCTCAGAGCTACTTCATTCTCCTTGTTGTAATCCTGTTTGCCTGACAGCTATGGATAAAGGGACTTCTCTACACTGTGAAGCTGGGCCCATGTACACATAAGAAATTATTATCCAATTTATAAAAACTATTCTGCAATTTCATAATGTCTTCTCAGAAAATTTCCTTTCAATTCTGCATGGGTGATAATTTCTCCTCTGTCCCTCCATTAGACCTGCATATGTAATATGAATGCTGAGCTCACTGCTGTTCTGTGCACCCAGATGACAGTCTTTTTGCAACTTCTTTCCAAATAGGTAAGAGTGGAAGACACACAGGTGTGGCATACATGACCTGCTCCTGCCTTTGCATTCGTGGAGAGAGAATTCCACCTTTTGGCTAGTGCTCTGAAGGAGCTCTGAATCTGATGTAAGTACGATAAGATCCAATTTCATCCCATTCACCTCAAATCCTCAGTCAAAGCAGGTAGAAAGTACTGAAGTCTCCTTGCACCTAGACCATGAAGATGTGCCCAGCAGCATACTAAATTACTATGCATGTGTGAACTGACAAATCTGTTGCAGCTATTCCTAAACCAGTACCTTCAAACCTGCTGTCTGAACAGCAAACAAGTCTAGTTTAAATGCCACCATAACTGTTAGCTGTACAAGTACTGAATTTTTTTGTTTCCTTTTTCTTTCCTAATATGTATCACAAATGTCATTCTAGGTATCACTGGACAACAGAAGCCTCATTTACAATATTTTCTGAACATATATGGAAACTACATAGCTCTGGCAGAAAAAAAAATCTAGTGAACAGTGAGGGAAATAAGACTGTTTTTTTCCTTTGCATAAGATAAACATTGTGTGTCATATAGAAGGCTGCTGTAAAACTGACATAGAGGTGCCAAAATATTATTTTAGTGTTTTATTTTTAGCCATTGAACATTCTATAAATGACAAAAAGCAGATAAATACAGAAACAGGTTTGAAGTACCATTTAGAAGAAATATTGACAGCTAACAAATATTGATGTAGCTTGTCATGGTTTTAGTTGCTGCTCAACACCTTGTATTGCTGTGTATATATATGTCTGTATATATATATCTGTATTGGTCTCAGGTAAAAAAAAAAAAACAACAAAAAAACACAAACAAAACCAAAACAAAACCAAGCAAACAAAAAAACCCCAAAACATGAACAACAAAACCACCAAAAAACCAAACAAATAAAAGAACCCAAACTAACAAAAAAAAAAAAAAAACACACAGAAGAAAAGAAAAACATAAACCCACCCCCAGTTAGTTCCTTTCTTGTGGTATGAAATTTAAGCTGTACAACTAAGGAAAACCTTAAAAAAATATTTGCCTAAGTCTCTCAAAAGCCAGTACACTAATACCTTATTTTTTAATTGTTCATATGTTTTCAAGTTTAGACAGAGAAAAAACTCTCACAAAGGATAACTATAGGCATTGCATCACCTCTCTTCTCTGACCATTCAACACTTAATTCAAATGTTATCTAATATCTTTCATAGGCTGATGGTTCCATATCACATTGGTTTTATAAGTTTTAGGGCATACCCATTAGTGTAAGAGTCAAGCAGACTTAAAACTTCAAAGCACAACTTCTTTGAAAGCCTTAAGTTTCAAACAGTTCTTAGTGAAGCAATAAATATATATTTAAGGTAGTTTCTTCCCTGCTCTTATGCTTTCATGTCACTCCCAAGTCTGTGATTTTCAGATTCACCCAGTCTCCAGTAATCATGAATATGCAAAATTACACTCCAGTTTTAACATCTGCTGAAATCAACAACCTGGTAAAGTCAGAGAGTAACAAAATACATTTGAATTTATAGGAGATCTTCTTGCCTATGCTTGTATTCTGTGGGCGAACTATATTGAGATTATTGCTGACAGATGAATAGCTGACTCTTAAAGTATTGCTGATGAGAGAGACTCCAGTCTTCCAGGTAATCTGTTCCAGTGCCTTGTCGCTGAACTGAATCCTTCTTGTTGAAATCTAAGACTATCATTTATTTTCTTCTTCATACTTGCAATGGAGAACAGATTATTTCTGATGAGTACTTACAGGAATGGGGCAAGTGGTATCTTTGTATCTTCTCATTTTGCATGTTATACTCATTTCAGAAGGATTAATTTAGGTACTTATCTGGAAACAGAAGAGATAAGTTTCTTCCCAGGAAGCAGCTGATTCTGTCAGAGAGCAGGGCTCCTGGAAACTGCATGATGTAGCAAGTAGAAGAAGGGATTGAGAAAGTCATTTGGAGGTTGTAAATGTCTGCAGGTGGAGGAAAACCTGAACTGCTGAAAAATATGGTGCAGACAGGAAATATTCAGAGGTGTTGGAGAGGGAGTATGGGGAACTGGGCACGATTTGCTGTGACTTAGTCACTGAGCAGGCTGGAAGTAAAGCATTGGTAGGTTGGGGAAGACTGCATTGCATATGAATCCTTTTTATTTCTAAACTGTATTTAAAAAGCTAGGAATTCTAGCTAATAGTTTAATAATCCCTGTCTTTTGTGAGTTTAAGAACAATTCATTCTTTGGGGATTTCATTATAAAGAAAGAAGTAGGCACAGACTCATGCCAAAAACCTAATTTAGGGCCCTGCCTGAGGACCCTCTCGAATTTCTAGCATATTTGCTGCTATCTTACATTTTTCATGATAAACGCACATCTTTCCTGAAGTGCACCAAGCAAAACTGCTTACGCTAATCCAGCTGGGGCCTTACCAATGTGCATGAAGTAGGAGGATATCTAAAAATATGAATGATTGCATGGATACAAATAATGTGATCAGTAGTCCATAAGTCTGTTCATAAATTTTAAAGATGTTTGTCTTTATTATAAAACACAATGTCAGTACGTTGACAACTAGTCATCTGCCAACCCCCCCAGAACCTTTCTTGGAGAATAAACAAATTTTAGATGTTTTGTATCCTATATCAGTACAACTGTTTACATCTGTTCAGTGTAGAATTTTGTACTTCCACCATATAATCTATTCCTATTTCTATATTTCTATTTATTCCAGCATCCAAAGAAATAATGATAACACAGAAATGAATCAGGGTATCTAGGCAGACTCCTTTTTGTCAACAGACCAGCTCTACTCCAGGAAAATTAATCAGTCAGGTTTTTGTATTACAGTGATCCTGTCTTTTTTCTTTGGTTTATTCATGGGAATGTCATATGAAATAGCACCTAAAGCCACCATGATGTCATAGAATTGTAGAATGGTTAGGGTTGGAAAGAATATAAGATCATCTAGTTACACTCCTCCTGCTACGGACTGGAGGGTAAGAAATAGATGCTGGAAAAGAACAGAAAACTGTAAGTTGACAGTTCTTTTCTAAATTTGAGGCTACTAAATGTCACTTATCAATTGATGCCAGTGACATCTGGGCCATACAGGCACTTTGGAAACTCCTGTACTCCAATTATAGGCTCTTGCAGTTTTCAGGCATCCAGGGTGTTATTGCTC
>NW_026901605.1:0-49020 GCF_033783945.1 Neopsephotus bourkii
GGGTATATATGTGGGCTATAGCAGTGTAGGTATGTATATACCATAGAGAGGTGGGTATATATGTGGGTATAGTAGTGTAGGTATGTATATACCATAGAGACGGGGGTATATATGTGGGCTATAGCAGTGTAGGTATGTATATACCATAGAGAGGTGGGTATATACGTCGGATATAGCAGTGTAGGTATGTATATAACATAGAGAGGAGGGTATATATGTGGGATAGAGCAGTGTAGGTATGTATATACCATAGAGAGGTGGGTATATATGTGGGCTATATCAATGTAGGTATGTATATACCATAGAGAGGTGGGTATATATTTGGGATAGAGCACCGTAGGTATGTATATAGCTTATAGAGGTGGGCATATATGTGGGATAAAGCAGTGTAGTTATGTATATACCATAGATAGGTCAGTATATATGTGGGCTATAGCAGTCTAGGTATGTATATACCATAGAGAGGTGGGTACATATGTGGGCTATAGCAGTCTAGGTATGTATATACCATAGAGAGGTGGGTATATATGTGGGCTATAGCAGTGTAGGTATGTATATACCATCTATAGGGGGTATATATGTGGGATAGAGCAGAGTAGGTATGTATATACCATAGGGAGGTGAGTATATATGTGGGATAGAGCAGTGTAGTTATGTACATACCATAGAGAGGTGTGTATATATGTGGGCTATAGCAGTGTAGGTATGTGTATACCATAGAGAAGGGGGTATATATGTGGGATAAAGCAATGTAAGTATGTATATACCATAGAGAGGTGGGCATATATATGTGGGATAGAGCACTGTAAGTATGTATATCCCATGGAGAGGTGGGTATATATGTGGGATAAAGCAGTGTAGGTGTGTATATTCCATAGAGAGGTGGCTATATATGGGGCAGAGAGCAGTGTAGGCATTTATATACCATAGAGAGATGGGTATATATGTGGGTTATAGCAGTGTAGGTATGTATATACCATAGAGACGGGGGTATATATGTGGGCTATAGCAGTGTAGGTATGTATATACCACAGAGAGGTGGCTATGTATGTGGAATAGAGCAGTGTAGGTATGTATATACCATAGAGAGGTGGGTATATATGTGGGCTATAGCAGTGTAGGTATGTATATACCATAGAGAGGTGGGTATATATGTGGGATAGGGCAGTGTAAGTATGTGTATACCATAGAGAGGTGGGTATATATCTGGGCTATAGCAGTGTAGGTATGTATATAGCTTATAGAGGTGGGTATATATGTGGGCTATAGCAGTGTAGGTATGTATATAGCATAGAAAGGTGGGTATATATGTGGGATAGAGCAGTGTAGGTATGTATATAGCATAGAGAGGTGGGTATATATGTGGGATAGAGCAGTGTAGGTATGTATATACCATAGAGAGGTGGGTATATATTTGGGCTGTAGCAGTGTAGGTATGTATATAGCATAGAGAGGTGGGTATATATGTGGGATAGAGCAGTTTAGTTATGTATATACCATAGAGAGGGGGTATATATGTGGGCTATAGCAGTGTAGGTATGTATATACCATAGAGAGGTGGGCACATATGTGGGCTATAGCAGTGTAGGTATGTATATAGCATAGAGGGGTGGGTATATATGTGGGATAGAGCAGTGTAGGTATGTATATACCATAGAGAGGTGGGTATATATGTGGGTATAGTAGTGTAGGTATGTATATACCATACAGAGGTGGGTATATATTTGGGCTATAGCAGTGTAGGTATGTATATAGCATAGAGAGGTGGGTATATATGTGGGATAGAGCAGTTTAGTTATGTATATACTATAGAGAGGGGGTATATATCTGGGCTATAGCAGTGTAGGTATGTATATACCATAGAGAGGTGGGCACATATGTGGGCTATAGCAGTGTAGGTATGTATATACCATAGAGAGGTGGGTATATATGTGGGATAGAGCAGTGTAGGTATGTATATAGCATAGAGAGGTGGGTATATATGTGGGATAGAGCAGTGTAGGTATGTATATACCATAAAGAGGTGGGTATATATGTGGGCTATACGAATGTAGGTATGTATATACCATAGAGAGGTGGGTATATATGTGGGTATAGTAGTGTAGGTATGTATATACCATAGAGACGGGGGTATATATATGGGCTATAGCAGTGTAGGTATGTATATACCACAGAGAGGTGGCTATATATGTGGGCTATAGCAGTGTAGGTATGTATATACCATAGAGAGGGGGGCATATATGTGGGCTATAGCAGTGTAGGTATGTATATACCATAGAGACGGGGGTATATATGTGGGCTATAGCAGTGTAGGTATGTATATACCACAAAGAGGTGGCTATGTATGTGGAATAGAGCAGTGTAGGTATGTATATACCATAGAGAGGGGGGTATATATGTGGGATAGAGCAGTGCAGTTATGTATATACCATTGAGAGGGCGTATATATGTGAGATAGAGCAGTGTAGGTATGTATATAAGATAGAGAGGTGGGTATATGTGTGGGATAGAGTAGTGTAGGCATGTATATACCATAGAGGGGTGGGTATATATGTGGTCTATAGCAATGTAGGTATGTGTATACCATAGAGAGGGGGGCATATATGTGGGATAGAGCACTGTAGGTATGTATATCCCATGGAGAGGTGGGTATATATGTGGGATAAAGCAGTGTAGGTGTGTATATACCATAGAGAGGTGGGTATATATGGGGCAGAGAGCAGTGTAGGCATGTATATACCATAGAGAGATGGGTATATATGTGGGCTATAGCAGTGTTGGTATGTATATAAAAGGGAGGTGGGTATATATGTGGGATAGGGCAGTGTAGGTATGTATATACCATGGAGAGGTGGGTATATATGTGAGATAGAGCAGTGTAGGTATGCATATACCATAGAGAGGTGGGTATATATGTGGGCTATAGCAGTGTAGGTATGTATATACCATAGAGAGGTGGGTATATATGTGGGATAGAGCAGTGTAGGTATGTGTATACCATAGAGAGGTGGGTATATATCTGGGCTATAGCAGTGTAGTTATGTATATAGCTTATAGAGGTGGGTATATATGTGGGCTATAGCAGTGTAGGTATGTATATACCATGGAGAGGTGGGTATATATGTGGGCTATAGCAGTGTAGGTATGTATATACCATAGATAGGTGGGTATATGTTTAGGCTATAGCAGAATAGGTAAGTATATACCATAGAGAGGTGGGTATATATGTGGCCTAGAACAGTGTAGGTACGTATATACCATAGACAGATGGGTATATATGTGGGATAGAGCAGTGTAGCCATGTATATACCATAGAGGCGTGGGTATATATGTGGGCTATAGCAGTGTAGGTATGTATATACCATAGAGACGGGGGTATATATGTGGGCTAGAGCAGTGTAGGGATGTATATACCATAGATAGGGAGGCATATATGCGGGATATAGCAGTGTAGGTATATATATACCATACAGAGGTGGGTATATATGTGGGATATAGCAGTGTATGTATGTATATACCATGGAGAGGTGAGTATATATGTGGGACAGAGCAGTGTAGGTATGTATATACCATAGAGAGGTGGGTATATATGTGGGATATAGCAGTGTAGGTATGTATATACCATAGAGAGGTGGGTATATATGTGGGATAGAGCAGTGTAGGTATGTATATACCATAGAGAGGTGGGTATATATGTGGGATAGAGCAGTGTAGGTATGTATATACCATAGAGAGGTGGGTATATATGTGGGATAGAGCAGTGTAGGTATGTATATACCATAGAGAGGTGGGTATATATGTGGGTATGCAGTGTAGGTATGTATATACCATAGAGAGGTGGGTATATATGTGGGTATAGTAGTGTAGGTATGTATATACCATAGAGAGGTGGGTATATATGTGGGCTATAGCAGTGTAGGTATGTATATACCATAGAGAGGTGGGTATATATGTGGGATATAGCAGTGTAGGTATGTATATACCATAGAGAGGAGGGTATATATGTGGGATAGAGCAGTGTAGGTATGTATATACCATAGAGAGGTGGGTATATATGTGGGCTATATCAATGTAGGTATGTATATACCATAGAGAGGTGGGTATATATTTGGGATAGAGCACCGTAGGTATGTATATAGCTTATAGAGGTGGGCATATATGTGGGATAAAGCAGTGTAGTTATGTATATACCATAGATAGGTGGGTATATATGTGGGATAAAGCAGTGTAGGTATGTATATACCATAGAGAGGTGGGTATATATGTGGGCTATAGCAGTGTAGGTATGTATATACCATAGAGAGGTGGGTATATATGTGGGCTATAGCAGTGTAGGTATGTATATACCATAGAGAGGTGGGTATATATGTGGGCTATAGCAGTGTAGGTATGTGTATACCATAGAGAAGGGGGTATATATGTGGGATGGAGCAATGTAAGTATGTATATACCATAGAGAGGTGGGCATATATATGTGGGATAGAGCACTGTAAGTATGTATATCCCATGGAGAGGTGGGTATATATGTGGGATAAAGCAGTGTAGGTGTGTATATTCCATAGAGAGGTGGCTATATATGGGGCTATAGCAGTGTAGGTATTTATATACCATAGAGAGATGGGTATATATGTGGGTTATAGCAGTGTAGGTATGTATATACCATAGAGACGGGGGTATATATGTGGGCTATAGCAGTGTAGGCATGTATATACCATAGAGAGGTGGGTATATATGTGGGATAGAGCAGTGTAGGTATGTATATACCATAGAGAGGTGGGTATATATGTGGGCTATACCAGTTTAGGTATGTATATAGCATAGAGAGGTGGGTATATATGTGGGATAGAGGAGTGTAGGTATGAATATACCGTAGAGAGGTGGGTATATATGTGGGCTATAGCAGTGTAGGTATGTATATACCATAAAGAGGTGGGTATATATGTGGGCTATACGAATGTAGGTATGTATATACCATAGAGAGGTGGGTATGTATGTGGGTATAGTAGTGTAGGTATGTATATAGCATAGAAAGGTGGGTATATATGTGGGATAGAGCAGTGTAGGTATGTATATACCATAGAGAGGTGGGTATATATGTCGGATATAGCAGTGTAGGTATGTATATAACATAGAGAGGAGGGTATATATGTTGGATAGAGCAGTGTAGGTATGTATATACCATAGAGAGGTGGGTATATATGTGGGATATAGCAGTGTAGGTATGTATATACCATAGAGAGGTGGGTATATATGTGGGATAAAGCAGTGTAGGTATGTATATACCATAGAGAGGTGGGTATATATGTGGGATATAGCAGTGTAGGTATGTATATACCATAGAGAGGTGGGTATATATGTGGGCTATAGCAGTGTAGGTATGTATATACCATAGAGAGGTGGGTATATATGTGGGATAGAGCAGTGTAGGTATGTATATACCATAGAGAGGTGGGTATATATGTGGGCTATAGCAGTGTAGGTATGTATATACCATAGAGAGGTGGGTATATATGTGGGCTATAGCAGTGTAGGTATGTATATACCATAGAGAGGTGGGTATATATGTGGGCTATAGCAGTGTAGGTATGTATATACCATAGAGAGGTGGGTATATATGTGGGATAGAGCAGTGTAGGTATGTATATACCATAGAGAGGGGGTATATATGTGGGATAGAGCAGTGTAGGTATGTATATACCATAGAGAGGTGGGTATATATGTGGGATAGAGCAGTGTAGGTATGTATATACCATAGAGAGGTGGGTATATATGTGGGATAGAGCAGTGTAGGTATGTATATACCGTAGAGAGGTGGGTATATATGTGAGATAGAGCAGTGTAGGTATGTATATAAGATAGAGAGGTGGGTATATGTGTGGGATAGAGTAGTGTAGGCATGTATATACCATAGAGGGGTGGGTATATATGTGGTCTATAGCAATGTAGGTATGTGTATACCATAGAGAGGGGGGCATATATGTGGGATAGAGCACTGTAGGTATGTATATCCCATGGAGAGGTGGGTATATATGTGGGATAAAGCAGTGTAGGTGTGTATATACCATAGAGAGGTGGGTATATATGGGGCAGAG
The DNA here is from genome assembly GCF_033783945.1 of Neopsephotus bourkii. NCBI lineage: Eukaryota > Metazoa > Chordata > Aves > Psittaciformes > Psittacidae > Neopsephotus > Neopsephotus bourkii. Next base: position 6,093 of record NW_026901605.1, read on the forward strand.
AGCAGTGTAGGCATGTATATACCATAGAGAGATGGGTATATATGTGGGCTATAGCAGTGTTGGTATGTATATAAAAGAGAGGTGGGTATATATGTGGGATAGGGCAGTGTAGGTATGTATATACCATGGAGAGGTGGGTATATATGTGAGATAGAGCAGTGTAGGTATGCATATACCATAGAGAGGTGGGTATATATGTGGGCTATAGCAGTGTAGGTATGTATATACCATAGAGAGGTGGGTATATATGTGGGATAGAGCAGTGTAGGTATGTGTATACCATAGAGAGGTGGGTATATATCTGGGCTATAGCAGTGTAGGTATGTATATAGCTTATAGAGGTGGGTATATATGTGGGCTATAGCAGTGTAGGTATGTATATACCATGGAGAGGTGGGTATATATGTGGGCTATAGCAGTGTAGGTATGTATATACCATAGAGACGTGGGTATATATGTGGGATAGTGTAGATAAGTATATACCATCGATAGGGGGTATATATGTGAGATAGAGAAGTGTAGGTATGTATATAAGATAGAGAGGTGGGTATATGTGTGGGATAGAGTAGTGTAGGCATGTATATACCATAGAGAGGTGGGCATATATATGTGGGATAGAGCAGTGTAGGTATGAATATACCGTAGAGAGGTGGGTATATATGTGGGCTATAGCAGTGTAGGTATGTATATACCATAGAGAGGTGGGTATATATGTGGGATATAGCAGTGTAGGTATGTATATACCATAGAGAGGTGGGTATATATGTGGGATAGAGCAGTGTAGGTATGTATATACCATAGAGAGGTGGGTATATATGTGGGCTATATCAATGTAGGTATGTATATACCATAGAGAGGTGGGTATATATTTGGGATAGAGCAGTGTAGGTATGTATATACCATAGAGAGGTGGGTATATATGTGGGATATAGCAGTGTAGGTATGTATATACCATAGAGAGGTGGGTATATATGTGGGCTATAGCAGTGTAGGTATGTATATACCATAGAGAGGTGGGTACATATGTGGGCTATAGCAGTGTAGGTATGTATATACCATAGAGAGGTGGGCATATATATGTGGGATAGAGCACTGTAGGTATGTATATCCCATGGAGAGGTGGGTATATATGTGGGATAAAGCAGTGTAGGTGTGTATATACCATAGAGAGGTGGCTATATATGGGGCATAGAGCAGTGTAGGTATGTATATACCATAGAGAGATGGGTATATATGTGGGCTATAGCAGTGTAGGTATGTATATAAAAGAGAGGTGGGTATATATGTGGTATAGGGCAGTGTAGGTATGTATATACCATGGAGAGGTGGGTATATATGTGAGATAGAGCAGTGTAGGTATGTATATACCATAGAGAGGTGGGTATATATGTGGGCTATAGCAGTGTAGGTATGTATATACCATAGAGAGGTGGGTATATATGTGGGATAGGGCAGTGTAGGTATGTGTATACCATAGAGAGGTGGGTATATATCTGGGCTATAGCAGTGTAGGTATGTATATAGCTTATAGAGGTGGGTATATATGTGGGCTATAGCAGTGTAGGTATGTATATAGCATAGAGAGGTGGGTATATATGTGGGATAGAGCAGTGTAGGTATGTATATACCATAGAGAGGTGGGTATATATGTGGGCTATAGCAGTGTAGGTATGTATATAGCATAGAGAGGTGGGTATATATGTGGGATAGAGCAGTGTAGGCATGTATATACCATAGAGAGGTGGGTATATATGTGGGTATAGTAGTGTAGGTATGTATATACCATACAGAGGTGGGTATATATTTGGGCTATAGCAGTGTAGGTATGTATATAGCATAGAGAGGTGGGTATATATGTGGGATAGAGCAGTTTAGTTATGTATATACCATAGAGAGGGGGTATATATGTGGGCTATAGCAGTGTAGGTATGTATATACCATAGAGAGGTGGGCACATATGTGGGCTATAGCAGTGTAGGTATGTATATAGCATAGAGGGGTGGGTATATATGTGGGATAGAGCAGTGTAGGTATGTATATACCATAGAGAGGGTATATATGTGGGTATAGTAGTGTAGGTATGTATACACCATACAGAGGTGGGTATATATTTGGGCTATAGCAGTGTAGGTATGTATATAGCATAGAGAGGTGGGTATATATGTGGGATAGAGCAGTTTAGTTATGTATATACCATAGAGAGGGGGTATATATGTGGGCTATAGCAGTGTAGGTATATATATACCATAGAGAGGTGGGTATATATGTGGGATAGAGCAGTGTAGGTATGTATATAGCATAGAGAGGTGGGTATATATGTGGGATAGAGCAGTGTAGGTATGTATATACCATAAAGAGGTGGGTATATATGTGGGCTATACGAATGTAGGTACGTATATACCATAGAGATGTGGGTATATATGTGGGTATAGTAGTGTAGGTATGTATATACCATAGAGACGGGGGTATATATGTGGGCTATAGCAGTGTAGGTATGTATATACCACAGAGAGGTGGCTATATATGTGGGATAGAGCACTGTAGGTATGCATATACCATAGAGAAGGGGGCATATATGTGGGCTATAGCAGTGTAGGTATGTATATACCATAGAGACGGGGGTATATATGTGGGCTATAGCAGTGTAGGTATGTATATACCACAGAGAGTTGGCTATGTATGTGGAATAGAGCAGTGTAGGTATGTATATACCATAGAGAGGGGGGTATATATGTGGGATAGAGCAGTGCAGTTATGTATATACCATCGAGAGGGGGTATACATGTGAGATAGAGCAGTGTAGGTATGTATATAAGATAGAGAGGTGGGTATATGTGTGGGATAGAGTAGTGTAGGCATGTATATACCATAGAGGGGTGGGTATATATACGGGATAGAGCTGTGTAGGTATGTATATACCATAGAGAGGTGGGTACACATATGGGCTATAGCAGTGTAGGTATGTATATCCCATGGAGAGGTGGGTATATATGTGGGAGAGAGCAGCACCTGTAAGACCCCTTTCTGCTCATTAAAAGGTTTATATCACTCACCCCTGCATGGTTCCGAAGCTCTCCGAGGTTTCTTTGTCCCTTTTCTAAGCAGTGATATTCCTCTGCTGTCGCTCCCCGTGCTCTGTTTGCCCTAGAAGCAGCTCGCCCTGCGGTGACCGAGGGGGGCCGGGCCGGGCCGGGGCGGAGCTCCCGATGCTGTGTCCCGAGGTTATCCCGAGGCAATCCCACGATATCCGAGCCCTGGCAAAGCCAAAGCAGCTGCTGAGCCAGGCCAGCGTTGAGAACAGGAGCGCTGCCCGGACTGAGTCGGCTCGACCGGGTCAGCGCGCGGAGGGTCCCAGTGCTGTGCCTTGCTCTTTAACAAGTCTCAGCTGGGACTCGTGTGAGCTGCTCATTGCTGGGGGTGGAAACAGCGGATGATGGGCTGGCAAGAGCTTCCTTTCTGTTGCACTGCGCTTTTTCTTGTCCCCTCTCCTTAGCCTTGCACTGCAAAGAAAGAACAACATAAATAATCCAGAGGAAGGTTTTGAGCAGGTTTGTTAAGGCTGTGGGCGGCCTCTAGACTACCTTTCACAATTGCAATCACTTTGTTAAACATGCAGGGGCCAAAAGTTAGTCCCAGAATTAACAATATTAAGGGTCCTGCAATGGTAGATAGTAACTAACTGATAAGTAGAGGGACAGGACGATTGCTCTGTTTGTAATGTTAATCAAGCTGGTGCTTCAAAGACTGCCAGAAGTCATGAAGATTGTTGGGAGAAGTAAAGGACTCTTACAGACCACCATCACATTTTTGTATGCATGTGGGAAACTTTATGGAAAATGATGGAATTCATGTGTAGCCTCATATATGAGGATGGCCTGTATACGGGGACACACGTTAGGAGTTATCCCCCGTGTCTCCCGGCGCCGCAATAAAGAATACCTGCTTGTCAGCTTGAAACTCTGTTGGCGAGTTTGCTCCTGGAGTTTTCTCCGAATCAGAGCAGAGATGGCTGAGTCTCAGTAGAGCCAAGAGGCCAGTGCAGGGGGCAGTCACTGGCCCAAAGCTGATTCTGTTGGTTTTGAGTACGATACACAAGAAATACCAGTGAATAAAGTGCCAGAGAATGAAGCTCTTTCTCCCACACGTGTCACACACAGGATATTTTTCATAATGATTTATCCAACAAGTAACTGTGAACAGTCTTGCCAGGGGTCTTGAGTCTAAAATATCTGTAAGAACCTCATATAGAGAAGAATCTGATTGTAAGCATCCCCATAAATTGCCTGAGGCCTATGAAGGTCCCCTACTTGGATCAGAATCACATACAAGATATATGCAAAGAACTGGGGGAGATGAAATCTCCTCTGAGCTTAGATTTAAGTAACAATCCCCTCTCTTGTAGTTTGCAGCAAGCTGCGGTCCCTTTGTTAGCTCAGACTTTACAAAACAAACTTGCATGAAATTCCAGTACAGATCTGTGGATACCTCTATCACAGTGAACTGTTTGGCCTTTCTGACAATCGTCTCAAATATCTGCCTAAAGAAATGGTAAACCTCAAAAACAAACAAACAAAAAAAAAATCAAGGAAATTTACCTCCAGAAAAATAGATTTCAAAGTTTTTTCCCAAGGAGCTTTGTCATACTGCTAATTCAGAAATAATAGATCTAAAGTACAAAATATAATCAGTGTCATCACAGAAGATGACAATCAGATACAGGAGTTATTTGGTCCTTTGTTTTAATTTATATTTTATTGATACTTCCCTTTTGCAAAATCTGAGTTCTTCATTACAGCTGTGTGCCATCTTTCTTTACTACAGTGAGAAGGCGTTCACCACCTGGTATGCACCTGAGCCTGGGTTATTCATCACTGTATTCAGGCAAGTAGAAGAAAGCAAGAATGTGGAAACACTGACCTTTGTGTTGAATTATAAAGATGAAATCCCAATTGGCCAGCCTGCTTCTGTTGTTTTGAGTCTTTTTTTTTTGTGTACACTGAAAAGTAAGAACTGCATTTGCTTAGACTCAATACAGTGACGTTAGTGAGGCTCTGGCACAGCCTGCCCACAGAAGTTGTGGCTGCCATCCCTGGAAGTGTTCAAAACCAGGTTGGAGGAGGCTTTGAGCAACCTGGTCTAGTGGAAGGTGTCCCTGCCTGTGGCAGGGGGATTGGTACTGGATGATCTTTAAGGTCCCTTCTGACCCAAACCATCCTGTGATTCTATCACAAACTGAAACAGAGTAGATAGCAATTTAAAAATGTATGTAGTATTATTAATGCCTTTAACACCACTAACATTTGCAGTTCATTTGATTTGTTTGGAAATACGGAGGATGATTCCAGGCAGGCAGAACACATGCACTTCTACTGGAACCTGCCTTTCCATCCTGTCTTACGGAGGTGTAAAAGCTGTTCTGAGAGTATCCCTACACTTCTGCAAAACTCTTCTCTGATGTTTTGACAGTCTTTAGTTAACAGTATTTTGAATGACTGCAAGCTGTCAAATCCTTAGTGTCACAGCTCATCTCTGAGGTAGCTTGGTGACAGTTTGTAAAACACCTGTGTACAACAGGCTTATTTTAAAGCAGGGAGTCTGCAGAATGCAATATTCAGCAACGATTCTGGGTCCTGCCGTGTCATAACGCCTTTGTTATTCAAAATAACCATGACAAATACCCCTTACTAAATTCTAGTATGCCAAATTTACACGCAGCCATGTCTTCCCACAGCACTTTACAGCTGTTTGGCCTACACACCTGATGTCCTTTTCTAGTTTTTATTCTGTATTGCTCGATGACTCCTTAAACCCCTCCAGAATTTCATTTGCAGCATACATAAAGCATAGGGAAGCACCGGGATCTGCCACTGCGATTTAAAATGCACAAGCGGGTGGGAGCAGACCTCTTTATTCAGTTTAACTGGTTGGTCAGAACTGCAGTCCTGCTGGCCATCCCCTTGACAGAGTTGCCTTAGAGAAGGTGCTGGCATCTGGAAGGAGGTGGTGAAGGCTCACTGAGACCCGGCTCTTCCTAGAGCTCCACCTCCAGGTAGTGCTCTCTAAATGCTGCGGCTACATAGATGCAGACCTTATTTCTGTTTGGTTCTTGAATCAATGGATACCGAAACACCATTAACACGCCTGCTGGCAGGAGAGAGCTGGGAGTGCAGAAAAGTGGGATGGCTCAGTTTTGATTTTCCATTTTACTAGGTAACTGATGCTGGTTTGATTGTTTGGAGGTGTCTTACAAAATTTTTTCATCCTAAGTGAAGGCAAAGAGAAACAGAGAAGAATTATTCAGAGGCTGCAGAGGAGGAAATCATGGGAAGAAAGGTTTCCAGGAAGACTGGCAGATAGACAGGACATTTAACAGAAGTGCTTTAATAAAAGCTTTTTAATGGCACAATAGATATGACAGACTCATGAGAAGGCAAAGGCCTGGGAAAGTGATCATGAGCAGCAAGTGGTGAGGTTGCAAACAGTCTATATTGTGCTTTGGAGCTCAGAATGAGGACCCAACTAAGTCAAAGCAAGAAACCCCAATGCTGAAGTCCACTTCAGTCAGTAAGATTACAACAAATCTCAGATATTAAACATGGGTCAGCTGCTTTACTGAATTAGAGAGGGAGAGAGTTGAGAGTTTCAAGTGGGAAAGCTGTGACTCAGAGCAGATAAAGCATCAATTTCCCAGTTGGCCTAAAGGCAGATTTGAGGAGGACAGGTATAGAAAAGGAAAGGCATAGAAAAGCAAGTGATCAAGAGGCTGGTGTCCTGCTGTTAAACAGAAATGATGGTAATTCCATATTAGAGTCACTCTCCTGGCTTAAGTTTCTGATTGACAGTCTCTCTTGTTAGCCCTGTATGAAACTGGGGCTCTTTGCTTCATTTCAGAAGTTGAGGATCTCTGTAGAAAATAACTGATGCCACACTGCAGAAATTCCCAGCTACCTCTGACCAAGATACTCCAGTTCACCTCATGTTTCTGAGAGCTGCGGGAGCCAAGCACACTTTTCATGTGGAACTGAAACTGGAACCAGAGAGTCCATGGAGACCCTCACACAAAACTATGGATTAAACAATCGAGAGGTATCATCACACCATGCTCAGCTGCTGGTTATAACCCTGACCAGCCAGAAGCTGATGTTGGAAGGGTCACCTAGACTGAATATTGATGTACATCTGCATGAGAGGGGTCCTAGCAAGTTAAGAAAGTGCAACTTTGTGCCTCTCCTTCACAAGATTGCTGTAGCATGTAGATATACTCAGAGCTAATTCAGCAGTACTTTATCCCTCAAGCTGCCTTGGGATTTCTCTAAGACTCCTCACCCAGTGGGCAGATCTTATCTCTTTACTTCCTAAAATACCTTTCCAATGAATAATCCCACTGCAGTCTTTGAGCTCACTTGTGGGTTAACATGCTCCATGACACGAGTGACTATGCCGGAATTCAGCGCTGTTTAAGCAAATACAGAAAAATGCCAAATAAATTATCAAATAAAAAAAAGGAAGAACTACTTACACATCCCAAGTTGGTGCTTTTTCTAACAGTTCTTGGTCACAGATCAGGGCGCTGTGCTCTTAACTAGAAGATGCCCTGTGGCTTTCAATAATAGACTTTGCTTATTTCCTTCATCTTTAGGGTGAGTATAAGAACATTGTCTATGTTACAAGGTGTTGTGAAGGTTAATGGATTAATCCTGAATGTGGGAAGCATGAAGGCACTGTGGGAACTCCCACTGGCTTTCATACGCTGTAGATCAGACTCTTACATCTGAAAGTTTGTTTTTTGTTGTTGTTGGGTTTGGTTTGTTTTGGGTTTTTTTTGTGCTGCATGTCATAAACGGGTCTGTACAGAAAGTGCAGTCTGAAACAGCTCAGGATGAGAAGGGGCATCCCTGAAGTTTCCTGAAGTCTTTGCATAGCCTTACCCAGAATGCTTTTGGATTGCTCTGTATACAAACTTCCGTGCTAAGGTAGCAGGACATCTCTCTCACTTAACCTACCACAGCATTTTCCCTGTCCCTGACACCTGCAAAGACACCGATCAACTTGATTTTATGTTGATTCTGTACACAGGACTCATCCACACTATGAGATGGCATCAAAGGCTGAGCCGAGGCAGAACAGCTCCTTATGTATTTTCCTTACTGGACTAATATATAATCCTGAGTTGTCCGGATGCTGTCCAAATCTCACAATTTTACAGATTCACAAAGAGGCAAAAGTTTTGGGGGAGAAGAAACTAAAATTTAGAACATAGAGGTTTCAAGTATTTTCAGACGTTTTTCTTACGTACATGAGGCCACATTCACACTGCCCAGCCACCTGCATTAGCAAACACCCCAGCCACTTCCTGCTCTTGGCAAACCTGCAGTGTGTCCATCTGAAATCATCATTGCTCATTTGACAGTAGTCACTGTGGTATTCATAACACAAAGATTAAGCATATATAGTAGTGTGAGCATGGCCCAGAGAATCTGAGAGAGTATGTTATTAACCATAGAATCATAGAATAGTTAGGGTTGGAAAGGACCTTAAGATCATCAAGTTCCAACACCCCTGCCATGGGCAGGGACACCTCGCACTAAACCATATTACCCAAGGCTTCGTCCAACATGGTCTTGAACACTGCCAGGCATGGAGCATTCACAACCTCCCCGGGCAACCTATTCCAGTGCCTCACCGCCCTAACAGGAAAGAATTTCTTCCTTATATCCAATCTAAACTTCCCCTGTTTAAGTTTTAACCCATTACCCCTTGTCCTATCACTACAGTCCCTAATGAAGAGTCCACCCCCAGCATCCCTATAGGCCCCCTTCAGATACTGGAAGGCTGCTATGAGGTCTCCACGCAGCCTTCTCTTTTCCAGGCTGAACAGCCCCAACTTTCTCTGCTTGTCTTCATACAGGAGGTGCTCCAGTCCCCTGTTCATCCTCGTGGCTCTCCTCTGGACTTCTTCCAACAGATCCATGTCCTTTTTATGTTGAGGACACCAGAACTGCACACAATACTCCAGGTGAGGTCTCACAAGAGCAAAGGGGCAGGATCACCTCCTCCGACCTGCTGGTCCGCTCCTTTTGATGGAATGGATGGAATAATCTGCGCATGCAGAAGGTTAAATAAGTTTTTTATAATTGTGGAACTATTTCAGGAGTTCTTATGAGACGAGATCGCTAAAACCTGGACTGTCTTCTAAGTCAGAGACACATAATACTTGGTTCATGTGCTGCTTGTGAAAGGCCTTCCAGAAACCTTCAACCTCCATCAACAGTCAAAACGAATGTTTCTTTTGTTGTCTTGGTTAAAGCTTTCCAGTTGTTCCCGTTGTAATTCTGAAAGGACCCATCTTTGCATCCCCAGTTCTGCCAAGGCAGGTTGCTTTGTCAATGCTGCTGACAACTCACTGAACCACATCCCACAGTCACGGCAGGACGATGGGCGAAGACTGACGTCCAGCTCTGAGAGTTCTTTGAATACTGTTAAGCCTTGACAGAACATGACCCATCCTTCCTCAGATACATTGTTATTATAACTCAAATCCAGCTTCTGTAATCTGGCTAGGTGACCATCCTGCGTCAGCAATGCTGCAAGAAATTACAGACACAAACACAACTAATACATCCTCACAACTGCCTTAAAAGCTTATAAGTAAGAATAGTAGTATTTTAATACCATATTATTTAAGACTTTTCAGCAGTCAAACAGCAAGATTCAACTCCTCAGCAACATTAAATCACATGCTGTTGATGTCAGAAAAACTTTTATCACAGCTGAAGGAGTGTACAACATTTAAAACACAGGCAATTCAAAAGGAACAGAAGTATAGGGTTAAAATTGCATGACAGCCTGAAAACCTTTGAGTCAGTTGGATAGAAACTGTATGCAGTGCTAATTAAAATAGGCAGAGAAGCTTTACAGGGAGACAACTACAGGCTGGGCAGAGATGGATCAAGAGTAGCCCTGACGAGAGGGACTTGGGGGTGTTGGTTAATGAGAAGCTCAACATGATCCAGCAGTGTGTACTTGCAGGCCGGGAAGCCAACCATATGCTGGGCTGCATCACCAGCAGCAGGACCAGCATGTTGATGGAAGGGATTTTCCCACTCTACTCAGCTCTCATGAGACATCCCCCCCCCCCCCCAGAGTACTGTGTTCAGCTAGGGGGCCCCCAACACAAGAGGAACATGGACCTGTTGGAGTGAGTCCAGAGGATAGCCATCAAGATGCTCAGAGAGCTGTAGCAGCTCTGCTATGGAGACAGGCTGAGAGAGTTTGGCTCAGGGGAGACAACAGGGGAGATAACAGTCTTCCAATACCTAAAGGGGGCCTACAAGAAATATGGAGAAGGACTTCTTACAAGGGCATGCAGTGATAGGACAAAAGGGAATGTTTTTAAACTTAAAGAGGGTAGATTTAGATTAGACATGAGAAATTCTTTACTATGAGGGTGCTGAGATACTGGAACAGGTTGCCCACAGACGTTTTGGATGCCCCATCCCTGGGCAAGTGTTCAAAGCCAGGTTGGATGGGGCTTTGAGCAACTTGCTCTAGTGGAAGGTGTCCCTGCTTGTGGCTGGCGGGAACCAGATGATCATTAAGGCCCCTTCAAACCCAAACCATTCTATGATTCTATGATTCTAAGATTTAGAAAGAGGAAAGCAAAACTAGATGAGGTTGTGTGATTACAACAGCCACTTCTCACTGTGGGTGGGTAATGGTCCCGATATACCCTAAAGGGAACTGGGATCCCTAATGTACAATTGGCAAAGGAGACACCCATCAAGGGTGGTGTTTATAAAGTCACAAATATTCAGGCTTCATCTCACCAGCCTTCAGATTACAGGGCCTTAATAACTGCCACGCAGCTATTGCCAGTCTCAGACACTCAAAACACATGAGTAAGGCCCACAGAATCACAAAGATGATTATAAACTAAACAGGTTTTTAAGGGATCCTAGAACTGATTCCATCATCAGGTTTCTGTTTTCCAGTATTTCTCAGCAGCTGCTAAGAGATGGGCAAAAGTATTTCTGATTTGATTCTTCTACAGTAGTGTGACACCCTGAAACACACCTAATGGACTGAGAGCTAATAGTGCCTGTATTACTGCCTGTCAGCATGTACATTTTCTAGAAATTACTGGACACAGAGCCAGCAACTGAATAAAATAAAACTCCTCACAGGCAGTTTAAACATCTGATATAAAAAACAGATGCAAACCCTACATTTTCCAAGTGCTGCCTTTTTGTATTAATACTTAAAACTACTAAAAGATTCTTTGTACTTTGTACACTTTTGCACTGTGCATGATGTACAGGACAGCCAGACTTCAGTAAAATAAAAAGCCTTTCTGGGTAAAATATTGCTTAATTTTCCATCTTTTCATTTGATTTACGCAAAAACGTGCTCAGCCCATAGAACAAGTGCCTTCTGAATTGTGGTCTGAATGCCCTGGCTCCTTGACTGTTAGTAAATACCATGTTATACGTACTTAGAAGTGCCAAATCTTCATCCACCAAGTTACAGCTGCTCAGTCTTAACACTTGAATCTCCATTGCAAGCTTTAGTGCTCCCAAAAGCAGCTTTAAGTTCCCACCAATGCACTTATTCCAGGAAAGGTCTAATATCTCCAGTTCAGGAAGGTGAAGGGCAGCCTCAGCTGAAAAGATTAAGACCAGCAACTTCTGCTTACTGAGAGAAAACAATACAGCTTCAATAGACAGCTCACCAACAATTCACCTGTAAACAGGCTTCTAACAGGCTGCCTACTTGTGCGGAGAATGACTTATTTCATCCTAATAAAAGTCAGAATAAAGAATATAAGAAGGGCCTGCCTACAGAATCTGTAAGAACTCTGTGGAGGGGTTTCTTGTCTTTATGTTATTGGCTTGACCTTGTCCCATTGAAGCCAATTTAACTTAACAGCTTGTTTTTAAACCATTTTGTATGAATTTAAAGACAGCAAATTCTTGCTGTGAACTCACCATGCAAGGTGAAATGCTCTGTATCTTTTGACAACACCAATTTCCATGATGTCGCTCTTCCATATTGTAATGATATAAATACAGTACTTTTTCCTGCAGGGACCTCAGACCAATTTAGCTTTCTACTGCTTCTGCTGAAGGCAGTAAAATTTTACTACAGGTTTCAATGTCACTAGTAAACAGTACAAAATAAGTGCATTTTGTGGTAACTAACTGATCCCTCCTAGGGGTACTCAGGTTTCATGTGCCATATGGAACACTTACCGAAAGTACAGTGTAGCCACTAATCCACTGGGATTTGCAATAAGTAGGCAAAAGAGACTGAATTTACATGTCCCACGTTAGACCGGACTTTTCTTCATAGCTATGCAGTCTCTTTTCTACTAATGCAGCCATTGCTTCAGTTCCTCCACTGCCCCATGCTTAACTCTGTTCCAGAGAGTTTCTACTGAAACTTTCACCAGCAGTGAGGTGAAAAACCTTCAGTCAGAACTTTACCCCATTAAACTGCAAATGCAGTGTTACAACCAAACTATAATTACAGCATAATATAAAATCATGTTTTCCTTTCTCTTCCCAAATTAGGAAGTATACAAAAGCTCGCTATCAGACAAAAGACTAAAAGGACTTCATCCAGTTAGGTATAATGGGCGAAAACAGACAATGGCCTGCCCTTGCAGCTGGGTCCCACAAAGCACCGGTTTCATCACAGGCTTTTTCAGCTGGGACCTGTGGTATAATGTAGCCATAGTCTCTGGAGTTCAGCCAGTGGAGAATGAAGTACTTATCCCACAAGGATACGTAGAGAATAGACACTCTTTAAAAAACCATTCCTATCTAGTGATGAAAACGACTCTTCACCTAAACCACAATTGCTGATGGCCACAGATTTCAACTTCAGTAACAACCTGAGCCTGCTCAGAAGAGGTCCAGATGAGACGTCCACATTTTTATTCGAGGATAAATTCAGCTCTTGAAGGCTGGAGAGTAAAGGTATCACCTGGGCTGTGAAAACATGAAATATTTATTAGACAGTCACCAATCCAAAACAAACATGTAGTTGTATACTTGCTTGACATAATTTCTGCTCTTTATAAATCAATCCAAAAGTGAAGGCCAAATTCTGACACTCAGATTTATGGTGAGTAATGTTTTAGTCCATAAATAGCCTTTTTATTTTCAGTAGGAATGTTTAAGAAATTAGGTATTACATACTGTGTGGAAGGTCGTCAGAACACAGCTTCCTTTGAAATTTTGTAGGTGAAGTAGGGAATTTAACATTAAATGAGATGGGGGTTATTTCTAAATGTCTTTGCTGATAACTGAAACTCCTTTGTATTAATGCTATTATTTTCTATTAGTCAATAGATTAAAAATAAATTATGTTTGCTATTAGTAATAGTCAGTATTTCCCAGTGCTTCAGCAGTAGCTTTTCAAATTGTTTTCTTTATCATGGAAAATAAGACGTAGGCAATATAGGCTTTGAGTCATGGGATTTTATTGTTATTGTTCTAAAGAGTAAAAAAACCAATGTCAAGATATTGTGATAATGCACACAGAAAAATTAACTGGCTCACTAGGTTAGGCGGAATCTCTTACACCTTTGAGTGCTTTCAGAAGTCAAACCCTACATTCTTAATGGATTTCCTCAATATGTTCTTACGCAAAATGGTCATGTCCTATTCTGTTACACAGCACTGGTGGAAATCAAGGACTTCAAGATTTTTCAAGCTGGCCAAATGAGCTGTTGAGTCTTTAAAGCCACCACCAATCTCTTTGTTACATGATAAGTCTAATTTCCTTAGGTCTGCAAGGTGCTGTAAAGCAGAGTCTCAAATGGAAAAGGGAGCATCCTGGTCACCGGCTGCCACAATAGCACAGGTCACAGCTTTAGCATTTATTTATTTACTTCAACGTCAAAGTTTGCACAAGGTAGTGCAGGCAAAGCTCTTAGACTAAGCTTCAGTATATAATCACAGGAGACATACAGTAATACCACAAAGCTCCCCCGTCTTTGCAACTCCATTCCTCTCTGAAAGAGCAGGTGAAGGTGAGGCCAGCTCATCCCCCAGATCCAGTCAATCCTCAGCATTTTGCTGAAATTACTACTGGATGTGATAATCAGTGGCAGTTGGTTTGTCTTCTGGATAAAACCTCCACTAGGGAGAGACACAGACAATGAGCGCATTTCATATGGCTTCACTAGACACTCATTAAGTGATGATGGTGAATTTGGATTTCCCCCTGAGAGTAGGGATTAGTTTGTTAAACGTTAGCTAGAGTGTCTGGGCCTTGTCTGTTCTGTCTGGGGAGAGAGGAAGCATGTCCACAGAGCCACTAATCTACCCTAAGAAGTGTCTCAGATAAATGGTGTGGAGGGTGACTCTCCCCACTGACTGTCACATGCTTGAGCTCAGGGAAGATAAATGCTAGTCCTTCTGAAAGTCTCTGTAGTCTTTTCTCAATCCTCAAACAGCAAATAACGATTGCCCATTAATACTGCCAAACCATCAGCAAAATCCCACCTCATTGCCTTTCTTAAATGGTTTTCAGATGTACAATTTATTCGGAATTAAAGTCTTTCAGAACATGAAGTCTAAACCTTGCTTGAATCCACACATGTGCAAGTTTAACTCTTTCAAGACTGGCACATTTTTCAGAGCCTGAGCAATAACCTTCATGCTGCAGCCAATGAGTTTGTTGATAGAGAGATCTAATACTTCAAGGTTTGGGATCACATTTAGAATTTCAGCTGGAAAAAAAAAAGAAAATAACAGAATTGGAAATTGTCTGCAATACATACAGATGAACCCTAGAAAAATATAGCACCATGGCAAACAAGAGGAGGTAGGCAGGTTTGCCTATATGTGTGGTTTAGACTTACTAAGTTCCTGTTCTACCTAAAAATACAGTAAGACAAAGATTGGATAGGAATAAAGAAAACCAATGAAAAAATCTGCCTCAAAATAAAGGTGAAAAAAAATACAAGGATAGCTAGGAAAATACAGGGGAATAAAAATCAGAAGTACGAGAAAGAAAAAATTATAATGAAAATATATACGACTTTATGCTGCATAAGGACCACCTGCTACAGTGCAGATGAGTGCATAGAGGTTTCTCTTTAGGGAGTAAGTATCTTTTGAAACACACAATCATATCCAAAGATGACACAGGATTAAGCTATGGTGAAAGAGAGGAGGGATGGTCAGTGGTTGCCGACTCAGCCTAAATCCTCATTGCTCAGGCCTTCTTTCCCATCCCACAGCTAACTACCTAATTTTAAGCAGTCAGTGTTGGAAATCCCGGCGTATATGATTTGCTCAGGGTCTCAAAGGATCAAGCAACCCTGGACCACCGAGGCAGCTAGACTGCGGATTAGATCTAGCTATTTTTCTTCTCAACCATACCTCCTGTGATTAGGGAGAACAACTTTCTTCCTTGAAAGAAAGTGCATTAAAATGCAACACTGTTATAATGCAGAGCCTGAAATAAATTAACTTTCTACTAACACTGAGCTCACTACAGCCATGGTCTAAGTCGATCAGGTTATATCTCCGTGAAGCCACCCACAGTCCAGCTACATCGATACACATACCACGGGATTCTCCATCTTTTGCCGTCAGGTTACAGTCTGTGATCTTCAGAAGTTTTAACTTGCATCCTTTCTGGATTTTTTTTGTCAGGAGTGATAGTTTTCCACCTATGTTACTGTTCCATGATAAATCCAGTTCTTCAAGTTGAGAAACAATTTCAAATGCCTCTCCTGTAACAGATGTTTAAGATGACTCATTCTAGGTATCAATTTCAGTGCAAGATGAAAACAAAGGTTTGGAATATATTAAAGAGGATGGTTAGTCACTTCATTCTCAAACTACTGTATTTCAAATGGCTTGCCACAAAAATTGGTATATGTGTGAATTGTTGCTACTGCAGCAATGTTGTATAAACTGTCACCTTGTCTAAGGAGCTAAACAGATCACAAGTCATTGTCACTGTACACACAGGCCTGGAATTTGTTCAGGTTCCCAAATCCCCATCAGACTGGCCACAATTGCAGACCTTTCCAGGACCCCAAAAATCTAGCCTATAGGAAAATCAATGCAAGTGACAAGTCTGAATTTATTGCCCTGTGTAGTTCTGCTCTATTTTATTTGTCAAGCTTCCAATGTCCTCTGTAGTGTGCCCACAGGTCATTTTGGAGGGGATGAAAGAAGGTCCTCTCCCAACTATTTCTGAATATGTAAAAGTTTCATTTCTGACTCACTTCATAAGAAATCAAGATGAGCATGGTTTTGACCAAAGCCAACTTTCCCATGATTTCAAGGCAAATGGCACTGATTTTGCTTACACTCAGAAAAAAAAAAGTCTTTTGCAGTCTTGATATACCTCCCAGTGTGAACTGGGTTAGTGCTTCCTTGCAATACTAACATGCCACTGCAAAATACAGCTTCCTAACTTCCTTTGTAGAGGAGGAAGGCAGGTGTATATTTGCATAAACTAAGTCCCAAAGAAGATCAATTAATCAGACCATATGCAAATACCATTTCAAAGTGCCACAAATTTTTATATGAAGTCTTGTCATCAACCTAGCAATTAAGAATTGCATATTAATAATAATAAAACACACATCTGTGTGTTTTCCAAATTAATTCTTCACAAAAGTTTTATAATAGAAAACCATTTCTGTTGTTGAAAGGGAATATCTAGGTCTGAGAGAAAAGGAGATGTTGCAGTTTCTGTTTCTGCACTTACTCAAAATGATTGCCTCATTCTTGAACACTAACCAATGCTCTGCAGCTGAGAAATCCTTTTGCCTCTACAGCATAGCCTGGTTCTGTTTGACATGGGGAGTACCATTCTAGACACATTTTCCACCCAGAAGATAAATAAAGGACTACAACTCCAGGAATGGTTTCCTATCACTTCTCATAGCTCTAAGCAATCACATAGGAGAGGCTGATATTATGGTTATATGATTTCTAAGCAGAATGCACTGAGTCCACAAGTGGCCACGTTTCCACAGATAAATATGAACATAGTCAAACAGGCAGTAGTGGCCTAAATGCACATACTGTTTTCGAAATTGCAGGCAAAATCAACGCAAACTGTGTTGCTATTCTACATGTCAAGGGCATCGCATTTTGGCTGGAAATTCAAGTTCTATGATCAGTTTTGTATCTGTCTCAGCAGAGACCAAGCCAGAAGAGGGAAGGAAACTGCAGAGAAGAACCAGGCAGAATAAATCAATTGGAAATATAACCAGTAACTAATAAAACTCAAGGGCTTGATAAAGGATAAAATAAATTTGGAAAGAAAAAAACAAACACAAAACAAAACAAAGATCAGAAACGGACCAACAGTTGTTTTCACCAGCTTTTGTAGAGATGAGAGATATAGTTTTCGTCCCCAGCAGATAACATGACCCACTTTTGTTCTGCCACCATATATGTCATTTTATTGCCAAACCTTTCCTGGAAGAAGCCTAGATATGAATGACATAAACTCCAGTTTTTTGAGTCTGCCCTCCTTTTTGATTCATATCACAGACACATACCACAGTAAACTCCAGGCCCAGAGGTCACTCAGTGTCAGAACCTGAGTGCATAACACTACCTTTAAAACTTTTAAATCTCATGCTTTGCAGAAAGCAGGGTTGCAGGCACTCCAAGCAAAGAAGTAATCAAGGGAATAAGCTTCTCCCAGGCCTGCAAAAACAAGTCATAAAGCTTCAAGCAGCACTTCTGTTTTTAAGTCTCTTCCAAAAGATCAACATTTTTTTGTGATGAGCACTTATCTGTCCTGCCTCGTGAAGACCTAAGGTGACCCTATTATGACTGACTCTGTTTCAGTTCTTCTATCATTAGATATCAAAGATAGAAAAACAAAACAAAACACTAATTGGAATTGAAAACACGCTTTCCTGCAAACAGGACTGAATTCTGTTCCTGTCGGAGGAGCGACCCGAATCAAGAAGACAATCCCAATATGAGTTACGCTTCTTGTTCGATTTATTGCACAGGCTCACCTAATTTATACCATTGGTGATAGTTTATGTGACAGCTGTACATCTTTCATTGGCTACATAAACCTGTCCACGCGCCTGTCTATACATTGCTATTGGCTAAGCTAAGTCTTACACACATATCTCTGCAGCAGCAGGGTGCGTGCCTTGCGATAAGCGGTGCATTCCTTGTGGCCAGCAAGCTCCTGTTGCAGCGTTCTGCTTACATTTCTTCGACTCCAGGCCTCTCCAGCTCAGCTGAGTCAGAGAGAGTTCAAGGCTGTCTCACTCGGCTCTAATCCTGGGTTGTGCAGGCCCTCATGAGAATAACCATTGCTCCACACTGGGATTCCATAGGAAGCACTGTGATTCCATAGGGAGACACTGGGATTCCATAAGGGGACACTTGACATCTCCAGTGCCTGGAGTGGATGGAGCCACAGGAGATGCCTCATGGGACTCGTATAGGGGATGCTGTGTCCTCCTGTGGACTGCTATATGGGGCTGAGGGGGTCTATATGGCACCAAGGGTACCCATATGGGGTTAGGAGCATCCTGTTGGGGTTAGGAGCATCCTTATGGAGTTAGGAGCATCCTTATGGCGTTAGGAGCACCCTTATGGTGTTAGGAGCATCCATATAAGACATGGGGCTTCCATATGGGACCACCAGCATCCATCTAGCGCTGAGGGCCTCTATAAGGGGATGAGGGGCTCTATATGGGCCTACAAGCAACATCCATATACAACATGGGACCTCTATACGGGACCACAAGCATCCATCTACGGCTTAGGGCTGAGGGACTCCATATGTAGCTATGGGCCTCTACATGAGACTGAGGACCTTCATATAGGACCAAGGGCCTCCATATGAGACTATCACAGTATCACAGTATCACAGTATGTTAGAGATTGGAAGGGACCTCAAAAGATCATCTAGTCCAATCCCCCTGCCGGAGCAGGAACACCTAGATAAGGTTACACAGGCACGTGTCCAGGCGGGTTTTGAATGTCTCCAGAGAAGGAGACTCCACAACCTCCCTGGGCAGCCTGTTCCAGTGTTCTGTCACCCTCACTGAGAAGGAGTTTCTTCTCAAGTTTAAGTGGAAACTCTTGTGTTCCAGTTTGCACCCATTGCCCCTTGTCCTATCATTGTTTGCCACTGAGAAGAGCCTGGCTCCATCCTCGTGACACTCCCCCTTTATATATTGATATACACTAATAAGGTCACCCCTCAATCTCCTCTTCTCCAAACTATAGAGACCCAGCTCCCTCAGTCTTTCCTCATAAGAGAGATGCTCCACTTCCTTCATCATCTTAGTTGCCCTGCGCTGGACTCTCTCCAGCAGGTCCCTGTCCTTCTTAAACTCAGGGGCCCAGAACTGGACACAACATTCCAGATGAGGTCTCACCAGGGCAGAGTAGAGGGGAAGGAGGACCTCTCTCGACCTACTAACCACCTCCCTTCTAATACACCCCAGGATGCCATTGGCCTTCTTGGCCACAAGGGCACAGTGTCGGCTCATGGTCACCCTGTCGTCCACCAGGTCACCTCTAACAGGTCATTCCCCAACCTATACTGGAACCTGGGGTTGTTCCTGCCCAGATGCAGGACTCTACACTTTCCCTTGTTCTATTTCATCAAGTTATTCCCTACCCAACTCTCCAGCCTCTCCAGGTCCCTCTGGATGGCAGCACAGCCTTCTGGCGTGTCGGCCACCCCTCCCAGCTTAGTGTCATCAGCAAACTTGCTGATAGTACACTCAATTCCCTCATCTAAATCATTGATGAATATATTAAATAATATTGGTCCCAGTACCGACCCTTGAGGCACTCCACTAGATACAGGCCTCCAACTAGACTCCACCCCATAGACTACAACTCTCTGGCTTCCCTCCTTCAGCCAGTTCACAGTCCACCTCACTACCCGACCATCCAGACCACACTTCCTCAATTTAGCTGCGAGGATGCTGTGGGAGACTGTGTCAAACGCTTTGCTGAAGTCAAGGTAGACCACAATAGGATACCCGATAACCATTCAGTCACAGAATATGTAATAATTGCACTGTCCACTGGAGACATTCTTCCTTGGTTTCTGTAGCAGTTAACAGGTCATGCACGTGTTGTAACAGAGTCCCCGTCTGAGCAGGTGGCTGCCATGATTCTAGTTCTCATGCTAGCTGATTTCCAGAAATTGCTGGACTGTTTTTAAACCCCTGTGGTAATACTGTCCGAGTTAATTGAGTTTCCCTTCCTGTGTCAGGATTTTCCCGTTCAAAAGCAAATAACTTTGGCTTTCTTTGGACAATGGGAAGCAAAACAAAGCGTCCTTTAAATCCAGGACGGCAAACCATTTCTGATTATTATTCAATTTAGTCAATAAGTCATTGAATTAGCTACTACTGGACGAATATCCTCTGCAATTTTGTTGACTACTCTGAGATCTTGAACCAAGCTGCAACTTTTCCCATCATATTTCTTTGCTGTCCAGATAGGAGTGTTATATTCCAATTCACATTCAATTAATAATCTATATTTTAATATTTATCAATGATTTTTTTTTATTCCCTTTGATCTTCTAATTTTAAGGGATACTGTTTTATTGTGATTGGGCAGGCCCCCCTTTTTATTTCCACTTTAACAGGCAAAGCATTTTTTGCCTTACCTGGAACTTCAGATGCCCATACTCCCACATATACCTGATTAAGGGTTTCTTCTATTTCAGGGAGGTCCTCCTTTTTGCTTTTCTGTTGAATTAGAGATAAACTCAAAACTGCAATTAATTGATTGATTGTTTTTAACTCTAAATTCCATTTTGCCTTCTTTAAGTGTTGCTTCTCATCCTAATAAAGATTTTAGAGAATTTGGCATGCATAAAAATTTACGCATTCCAATTTGTTTTCCCAATTTGTATGTTAATGGTTTCAGAAAGAATGCCTTTTTTTTTTTTTTCCCCTCTCTTTTTCTTGGTGGCCACTAGCTCCCACATCTGTAACGAATTCTTTTCTCTCTGATTTAACACCGAATAAGTTGCTCCTGTATCCACTAAAATTCCACTTTATTTCCTCTAGTCCCTAGTTTTAATGTAACCGGTGGATCTGCTAGGGTAGATTCCCCACGTCCCCATCAGTTTACTTCCAGTTCAGTTCTAGTTCAGTCACCGGAGCCACCCCATGGCACTGCCCCCCCCCCCCACAGGGCAGCCTCACTTCCAGCGTCCAATCCCCCCATAGCACACACACCGATCTGGTCCCACAGAAGAGGACCCCACTCCCCCACCTCCACCCAACATCCCTCCTCCCATGCTCAAACACTGGAGCTGCTCGAGCTCCCCCCCATTCCCCCTTGGTTTTCCCTTTTTTTCCCCTTTTCCTCACAGCGGCTCCCCCTGCTCTGCAGGGCCTGCAGGTGCCTGCCTCTGCAACAGCGCTTCTGGTTTAACCCCTTCTTAACTCTGAAGGTGGATGTGCCGCTGGTTGCCAGTGACAGCAATCTCTTCCTCCTTATCAATATCAGATAGGACAGATGCAGAGGGTGCTCCTCTCTGAGGCACCTGTGGTACGTGATTTTCCACCCTATCTTCCTGATTACTGTTTTTTAACTTTAAACATCCTTCCCCAATATCACAGGCTGAGCATCTCCAGCTTAACTTACAGTTTTTCCCTGTCCTTTTCCAAAGCCAAAATTAAGGAATCTGGCAGAGCTATATTAATTTTGCATTCAGTCTGTCACTCTGGGTAATTTCTTAAAGTGAAAAACATATCTGCATACTTTACTTCATCCCATTTTCCTTGCCCCCTCAAAACAACATCAACTGTAACACTTGAGACAAAGACTTAAATTCAACCAAACAACAGTTAATAACACAGTTACAACATACTGTCACCAGTACCAACATCATAAGACCAAAATCATTACTGTAACAAGCCACAAAATAAGATGAATAACATTAGTAGGCAGGTTTCCTTGAACCCTTTATAGTTGACCAGCCTGTCAGTGTCCCAAGAAGGATGAGACCCTTGTGTCCGACCAGCCTGTCTGCGTCCCACTGTGGGAACCATACTGGACAGCCAGCTCTATGGGAGGGTGATTCTACTAACCTATTCAGGGACCCACACTGACGGCATCACTGAATCAAATCCCTTATGGGCTGTTGATAGCACACTGGACCCAAAACCATTTCCACAGGACACCCCCCTGTGTCTTGTAGGACCCAAACCACAAGATGCCCCCTGCTTAGTTATAACAGTCTGTCACTGATACCAAAATCACAAGAACAAAATCCTTAATATAACAAGCCATAAAATAAATCAAATACCAGTAAAATCCAAAACTTTTTCTGCAAGACACCCCCACATCATTTTCCAGAGAGTTCCCCACATGCATACAGAATTGTGGTGCTGGCCTCTGAGGGTCGCTTACTTCTTCCAACAATCTTCATCACTTCTGGCAGCCTTTGAAGCACGCGCAGTAGATGCTCATACCACTTTAATTGCTTCGTTAGCACCAGAGACATAATAATCCCCCCATCCTCCTACTTATCAGTTAGTTTAACTGTAGCCCATCCTGGACACCTGCAGTTCCCAGATACCCCTTATCCCTGGGTCCTGTTTTTCTAGGCTGTTTTTTCTTAAAGCTGTGTCAACCATAACGATTTATCTTGTGAGAATTCTCACTATGTTCTCTAGCTGCACTCTCTCTATATATTTTTCTCTATGTATCCTGCACCTCAGTAATTTTCCATTGCTACTGTTACAAAGCCATCAAACTTAACATTACTTAAAGCTACTTCTAAAGATTTCTATATCCCATCTTGTAATTTTGTGTCCGTCCCCCCCCCCCCTTCTCAACTTGTCTTGAAGACCCTTAGTGACTAACATGTAATTGGTTAAGCACAGGTGTGAGAACTTGACCTCCAAGCTTGCCAACAGCCCACAGTTCTCATAACTCAGTGAATTCCAGCTTCTCCTTCTATCTTGCTTGCTTAAGCTTCCTCGGGCCTCTCATGGCCTTGCTGTATCTTTTGGGATTATTCAGATTTCATGTACCAAATATCCATTCTCCTGTGAGAGCACTGTCTCCACACAAGTTGTACTTGTAGAAATTTGATCTATCTTATCTGTTCTGCTTGAGAAACTAAAATAGCATAATAGCTCCCAGATGCAGAAAATCCACATGTTTTCAGGAGCTTAGAAGGACGTGCTATGGGTATGGCACTGGTAAGCGATCCGAACCAGAATACCTTGGACATCCTGGAGCACGACATGGGTATGTACTCAGCAGTGTTGTGCTTCTGTGGCTGAGAGTACCGCAGGGCTCTGATCAAGGACTCTGTGGGTCTCATGCTCTGCTAGGGAGGGAGGGAGGCTGGGAGGAAGCAGGGCCAGGACACCTGACCCAAACTGACCAAAGAGGAATTCCATACCCCAGCACGTCCTGCCCAGGGAGGTAACGGGGAGGTACCCGGAAGGGCACTCTCTTCTCGGTCGGGCTCATTTCAGCAGGTGGTATCGTATTCTCTTCCCTTGTTATTTCCCTTACCATTATTATCATTGGTGGCAGCAGCACTGGTTTGTGTTGTACCTCAGTTGCTGGACTGCTCTTATCCCAACCCGTGGGAGTTACATTCTTCCCATTCTCCGCCCTACCCCTCCAGGAGCGGGGGGAAGGAGCGAAGGGCTGCGTGGGACTGAATTACTGGCTGGGCTTAAACCATGACAACTTGTCAGGTGCAGAGGGCCTGCGGAGCTAGGTCCTTAGTCAGAGGCTTCCTCTCGGAAGCTCACTGCTGCAGCAGTCTGGGGGCTCTTGGCTGTGCAAGGTTGGGTGAAATGTCTTCAGTATCACTTTGGAAGGCCCTGCTGTTGCCGAGGCTGAGTTTTGCTGAGGGACAGTGAAATGGAGATTCATGAACCGCTTTATCCAATTTAAAATGCTTTCTCTTGCCCCCAGGGTAATCTCTGTGTTTAAATCTTCCCTAGGAAAGTTTAGGGGCATAATTCCTGTGTTTGGCACGTGGACCTGGCCTCAGTGTGGAGATCTCTACATGCATGGCCAGACTGGGGAGATTCCTTGGGTATACAAACCCTTCCCAGCTTGTCTTTCAAATGGCCATCTCTTCATGCAGGCTTGATGAAGCACTGGAGATGTCCGTGTTGGTATTTAGCTTGTCACTGGCTATTAGCACTAACATGCCATGTATAAATCTGCAAAGGAGATGCTGAGTAAGAGCCTCAGAGGGTATTTGACAACCCTCTATTTCTTTGTTTTCAATGTTCAACCCCCTTAGCACAACAGGATGGCTGCAGGTTAAAGATCCCGCATTACAGAAAGTTGATCTCAGCTGATGTACAAGCTTGGTGCTGGGAAGGCTATTTCCTTCAAAGCCTTTTTCTGCAACTCTCTAGTAGCAGGAGCTTGATGGTATTGACCAACAAACAACTGTATGTGCTTGCATTTCTTGTCCCCTTTGTAGGTGAGCAAGAGCATCTGGTGAGCATCAAAATAGATATCAGTATTGAGAGTGCTTGGTTCTTGCCCATGTCAACAAGAGCGTAGCTCCCTGTGCGGCTGTTTCCTGACTAATGACCTGACCTTTCCAAAGGGACATGTCTAGGCAGCAACAGGCTGCTCTTGCTCCGTTGCTGCGGTTACAGCCCGGCAACAGTTCCCAGGGCATAGGGAGCTCAGCTCCATGTTGTGCTTACAGCCCTGCGAGGACAATTATGACGTCATAGGTTGCTCAGCTCCTATGGCCACAGCTCTGTGAGGGTTGCAGCAGGCAGCAGAACTGCAGTGGCTGCTGCGTGCACAGTGGGGCTGGAGAGGCGAGGCAGGAGCACCGGCATCATGCTGGGCCAGAAGCCAAAGCTCAGCAAGCGCATCCGTGAGCTGCGTGCCAGCATAGCCTTGCAAGGTGCTGCCCTGTTGGCTTTGCATTATGGAGTGGGCCAAGTAGGGGGCTTTTGGTCCCCGCATCATCCTGCATGGTACCAACAGCTTCTCAATGTCCTGCAGGGCAAGCAAGGAAGTTTTACAGCAAGTCAGAGGAAGGAAAGTTCAATGAGAACCGAGAGCTGCTGCCCCAGCTGCGAGAGGCGGTGCAGGAGGATATCCATGCCCTGGGCCTTGTCCGCAAGGTACCAGCAGGTCCCATTTGCTGTGTCTGTGACTGTGACTCTGCTGGACCTGCAGAGCTAGCTTCTCCACTGGTCCTCTCCAGGAGCAGGAAGTGCAGGGCAGCAGGAGGCTGGGACCATCCCCAGGCTGGCATTGATGTGTTCTCTGCCCTTCTTCTGCCCACAGCACGAGCTCACCATCTCTGAGGCTTGTGGAGCGGAGCAGCCCTTGGGCATTGCTTTGGCCAGTAAGACCTTGGAGGTAAGAGCAGAGTCCAGCGGGCCCAGGCTGCTGGCAGTGGGCTGGGGTTGAGGGGATGCTCAGAAGGACCGGCTGTAGGGAACAGGGACCTGGTGCCAGCACCAGGACAGCCCCCAGGGCTGGTGCAGTGAGACACGGGGTGTTCAGGAGTGCTCCCGTGGGACCCTTTGCACTGCAGGACCCATCAGTGTCCTCCATTAGCTCCCTGAGCAGGTCCTTTGCCCCAGCAGAGCTCCTGTCCTGCCAGGGAGTGACCAGGTCCCAGCATCCCCAGCTCTACCTCTCCCATCCAGGTGGCCCAGGAGAAGCTCCGGGCTGAAGTCTATGACAGGGTGAACAAATGCAACATGCTGCTGTACCAGATGGAGCAGCGGAGCCGGGCCAAGGAGCAGCTGCAGAGGCGGCTGCAGCAGCTGCAGGATGTCCGGGTGGCTGACAAGCAGCACCAGGTACAGGTCCCAGAGACCCTTCCTAGGGTGGCAGCACCCGTGGGGGGTTTCAGCCAGCCCTGCCCCCCTGGGTGGGCACTGGTCTCAGTCCATGGGCTCACCCCTTGTCTCCAACCATCTCTGCCCCAGGTGATTCGTGTGCTGCAGAACAGCATAGACAAGATGCACACAAAAATCCACGCTGGGCAGAAGGTGGCTGCCCTGTACGTGGTGGTGCGGGATGCCCTGAGGAAGGTGAGCTCATCCTCACCGTGCCGTTGTCTCACCCGCTCCCCCTGCAAAGGCACTGAAGTGCCCAAGGGGCTGTGCTGGTGGGACACCCTCCTGCGGGAGGTCCTCCTGCTCCCCTCCATCTTCTGTCCCAGCACAGGGCACCCCTGGGACTCAGTGGGCTGTGGCTCCCTGTGTCCCAGGAGCTGGCCCACCTGCCTCTGCACCTGGACCTCCTGAGTGAGATGGCCGAGCTGCAGCATGGGGAGGTGGAAGACATGGAGCTCATGGCCTTGGATGGGCTCCGAGCTGCTCGTGTAACCAAGGTGAGATGGTCCAGGGCACCTCAGGGTGCTTTCCTGCTCCCCAGAGCACACAGATGGCACCAGATGTCTGTGCTGCCGAGTCTTCCTTCAAGAAAAATAAAGACTGAGCTTGGCTTCCCCGCAGCACCCAGATGCCTCCATAGCTCCTCCTGTGTCTGGCTCTTGGGCCTGGCTGCCCTGAGTTGGGGACAGCTGCCGGAAGCCGTGGCCATGGGGAAGGTGGCATTCTCCATTCTCTAGCTGTCCTTGCTGGGTTTCCTTCCCAGGCTGTTTACACGGGGTAGGGGGTGGCATTTTTGATGCTGGCCGTGCCAGGCTCAGAAGCTCACAGAGCTCCATTGGAGCTTTGGGAGCCACTTCTCTTCTGCTCTGCTCTGCTCCAGGAGCACATGGCCAGGACGAAAACCCAGCTCCTTGCAGAGAGAGAGCTCAGGCTCCGCACCCTGGCTGCTCAGAAGGAGCCCATGGACAGAAGCTGGCGCAAGGAAGCAGAAGAAAGGCTTCTGAAAGGGGTGAGCTGGGGGGACCTGGCACAGGCAGGGTTGCAGGCATAGGGCGGGCATCAGTGCCCAGCCTGCCATGGGTGAGGGGCTGCAGGGCCGGCTCCCCCAGGGTGCCAGCAGCTCAGGGGTGACGATGAACATCCTTGCAGCAAGCCAGGCGTGACCTCACCAGGGACTTCCTGGGCCTGCCCGCAGAGGACCCACCGGTGGGTGAGTGCCTGTCAGGGTGCAGGGGGGGATGCAGGCACAGCCGCAGGCATCCTTCCCTGCCACAACCTTTCCACCGCAGCCGCCGAGCCGGAGGCCCCCAAGTCCCAGCTGGAGCGTGAGGCCTGCGTGATGGAGAAGCTGGAGAAGGCCAAGGCTGCGGTGCAGTGCTCCCGCCTCTGGGTGAGTTGAAAACCCATCTCTGGTAGAACCTGGGGCTGCTCCAGCCCCAGGGAGCTGAGCCTCGTCTGCTCACCCTGTTCCATGGCAGGGTTCTCTGCTCTCCTCTGTCCCCAGAGCCCCCCAGGGCCCCTCTTGTACAGGCAGGGATGGAACTGCTTTGCTCCACGCCATGATCTTGCAGTGGTTCCTGTGGATCCTGGTGCAGAAACCTCCCCAGGACCACGGCCCAGATCCTGTACCCTGCAGGAGTGCCCTGGGCTGAGTCCTTGTGCTCTCCCCCCGGCCAGGACATCCCCATCAGGATCCTGGCACAGCAGAAGTCCCTGGCGGAACTCGAGCAGTACCTCGCAGGGCGCAAGGAGGAGAAGCAGGAGCTGCAGAAGGCACTGAAGGAGCTGGAGATGCAGCTGGAGGAGCTCAAGTTTCGCCAGCCCCCAGCCACAACCAGGTGCTGCTGGCCTCCGGACAGTCGTGCCAAAGGGGCCATCACCCTTGGGGGCAGGGGGACATGTGCATGGCAGGGGTCCCAAGAGGGCACCCCTTCCTTGGGCACCCTGCAGCTGCCCACCCCTCCTGCACTGGGAGGGTTTCTGAGCAGAGTGCTGCCCCAGCTCTGGTGCTGGCAGAGCACGCAAAGCTCCTGCGCTGGCAGCAGGAGGAGCCTTGCTCCTTGCCTGGCATGGGAAGTGGGAGCAGCAGCAGCACGGGGTTGAGGTGCAGGCAGCATCTCTGCCCTGCGCTTGGGGCAGGGGAGAAGCTGGGCAGCAGCTTTTGCAAGGGGTTTGGGGTGTCTGCACCCCTGTGCAGTTGTATGGATGTGAGCGTGCTTGGCTCCAGGGGGCTGGAGGAGGAGCTGAGGACGAGGCTGCAGTGGGAAGAGGCTCGGCTGGAGCAGAGGCGAGCCCAGCTGCTGAGGAGCCAGGAGACGCTGCTGGAGTTTGAGAACGGAGTTGACAACCTCTTCGTCCGCCTGCGGGGCATCCCCGTGCCTGGCCAGGTACCCGCACAATGCTGGGCTGAGCACAGCCCGGGCTCTGCTTGGTGGTGCAACGGCACCGTGGGGTGACCCTTGGTGCAGCAACCATCACCCCAAGGGGCTCGTTCTGCCCACCAAGGCTGTTCCCTCTCTGGCTCCAGGAGCACTCTGGCAAGGCCATGGGAGTGGACGAGAAGCTCCAGCAGTGCGAGCAGAAGCTGCAGTACCTGGTGCAGCGGGTGGCTGACCTGCCCCCCTCCAGCCTCAGCGAGGATGATGAGGTGCGCGGGGGCTCCATCCCTGCTGCGGTCTTTGGGGACCCACACAGGCTTTCCCGGGTGGCCCATCCCAAGCCATCCTCCCAGCTGGAGGATGGAGGTGCTCGAGGGAAGAGCCACGGAGCAGCTCAGGCCCAGGTGGCCCTGGGCTCTGTGGGGTGTTCCCTCCCTCCCAGGGGCACATCGAGGTTGGGCACCCCTTTGGTTGTAACACCCGCCTCCCCTTCAGCTATGAACACAGCGTCTCTTTCCCAGACTTTTGTGAAGGTCCGACAGCTCCTGGAGAAAACCCTCCTGAGCGATCCACGGAACCAGAAGGTTCCCTTGGAGGACACGGGCATGGGGGACCCAGGTAGGAAAGGGGACACATCCCACAGCAACTGCCCCAGCCCCTGCCCCCTGGGATTTCTGGGTGTCCTTGCCCACCTCCCACTGTCCCAGCAGAGCCCAACCCAGGAGCTGCTCCAGGCGTTGGGGCTGACCTCGGCTGTCTCCAGGCCTTTGAGCATAGTGCTGGTTTGATGTGTGCATGTGGCAGACTGGAGACAGATGGTGGGCTGGGGAGCGTAGAAGCACCGCAGGAGCAAGGAGGGATGCTGTGGAGCTAGCGGGGAGACCCTCGTCTTCCAAATCCCTTGGCTGGGAATATTCTTCACAGCCAGGGCTTGGCTCTGCCAGCGGCCTCCTCCTAGGGGAGCTTCTGGTACCTTACCACCTTTTCTTAACAAAGCAGGACCCAGGGCTTTATGGGGAGCCCCAGCAGGGTTGAGACAGGCCACAGCAGGTCCTGCAGGTCCCCCTGGGCTGCTGCTGTGGCACAGCCAATGGGCAGTGCCTGTCCTGAGGGCTCCCCACGGTGCCAGCAGCCCTCCCAAATGTGCCGGCTCCTCCTGGGGACACAGGCACAGCAGAGGCAGCCCCACAGACCCTCCCCAGCCCGCTCCTCTCCGCTCTCTCCTCCAGACTACTTTGATTTTGATGACGACCACAGTGGCCTTGTCCTCACCAGAGAAGCCATCAAGAGCCAAGGGCTGGAGCTGATCGAAAGCAAGAGGCAAAGCAAGAAGCAAAGCAAGAGGAAGTAGTGGTTGCTCCCCGAGAGCTGGGGATGCCTCAGACCATCTGCTGTACCCTTTTCCCCTTCGATGTAATAGAGCAGATGCTTTTCCTTCCTCCCAAGCCTGTGGTAGAGCTGAAACAGGGGCTCCCAGGTGCCTTGTCACCCAGAACACACAGGGCTCAACCTGACTGTTGCTGCTGCACCCGGCCCTGGGCGAGGCAGTGCTGGGGACGTGACGGGTGGCAAAGAGGTACAAGAGGCAGGCAGAGGAAACCAATGGCAGTACATTGGTTCCTGGGTTTAGAAAGCAACAATGAACCATGGGGTACCCCAGGAAAGCAGCGGCAGGGATCTTCCTGCCACAGTGACCCCTGAGCTCGATGGGGCATCCCTGCAGTGGGGCAGGGGAGCTGAATGAGACATGGCGGGGCACTGGCCCCACCACACAGAGACCATGGGGCAGGAGAGCCATGTCGGGGAGTGCCAATCTGGGGCTCACCCCAAATTGTGGAAAAGGAGCTGGGGCTGCATGGGGCTCTCCAGCATAGAAAAGTATGGCTTGAACCTGCCCGAGGGGAGACTGAGCTGAGCTCTGAGGCAGAAGCTGTTCCCTGTGAGGGTGCTGAGGCGCTGGCACAGGGTGCCCAGAGAAGCTGTGGCTGCCCCATCCCTGGCAGTGCTCAAGGCCAGGTTGGACACAGGGGCTTGGAGCAAGCTGCTCCAGTGGAAGGGGTCCCTGCCCATGGCAGGGGTTGGAGCTGGAGGAGCTTTGAGGTCCCTTCCAACTCTAATTATGAGAAAACACATTATATATTCATCACACTAAGGGAAAATGGCAAAATCACCACCCAAGTGTTGAATGTTCCTAAATCAGTTTCTTTAGAACATTCAATACTTGGTGTATTTCCAGAATTGTGCAAAACAGTTTGCTTGGATCAAAGGAGAAATCTAATTTTACAGATTATTTGTTTTGGTTGAATCATGCCTTCAGTTGAACGAATCTGGGTTTGTTACTTGCGTGTGATCTGCCAGACATCACAGTGTTCTTTCTGAATTAACAGATGAAATAGGTTTGTATCAGTGAATTCAACTTCCTTCATTGCCTTGTTTGGGATTTTAAGCAGCTGATTATTAAGGCCTCCTCAGACATCCTGGAAAAGGCGTTCCACTTTCCCAACAGTTTGGCTTAACAAATCCCTCCAATTACTTCTAACAGCTTCTTTCAAGCAAGTGTCCATATCCCTCATGAGCTGCCTATGGGAATTTTGTGGATGAAGAAGAGAAGCCAAAGTCATTTGATGTGGAAAATGTAACTTTATCTCCTTCGCATGTCAGCATGGAGCGTTTCAGCAGCTTTTGATACGTGATTAGCCAGAAAACATCTGCTCCCTCTCCTGGTTCAGAGAGAGTAAGACAGCAATGGGAGGTTACTACGAACCTGCAGATACACTACCACCACCAAACTCCAGATACAGCCACAGCTACACAGCATATATGGATTTACTGTCCCCTGAAACACCTGTGTCACCACAGTCTGACTGCAATAGTATATTGATGTATTTCTTTCCTTAGCCAGAAAAACTCTGCTAGATTTAGTAAGAGAACTGATGCTTCTGCTTTGCTTAGCCCCTGTGCAGTACTGCACTGGAAAGCTCAACACCTTGACCCATCTCACATGCACTAAGAAGACTCTGACAAAACCAGCTGCTGTGAGCTTTCCTGCAGTACTGGTCAGCACAAATGGGTGCTCATGTGCAAGGGCACAGGATGAGGCATTACCCCATTGACGTGGTTTAACCCCAACCAGACAGCTTTCACTCACTCACTCCCCCCCTTTCTTGCCCTCCCCCTACTCCTGGAGGGACAGAGAGGAGAATCAGAAAGAATGCAACTCCCACGGGTTGAGATAAGAACAGTTTAGTAACTAAGGTATAACACAAATCACTACTGCTACCACCAATAATAGTAATGATAAAGGAAATAACAAGGGAAGAGAATACAACACCCCATCACCAGGCGACCGATAACTTGACGCCCCAGCCCGACCGATACCTCCTCCAACCCTGCAGTCCACTTAGCCCTTCCAGCTAACCCCAGTTCCCCCTGGGCATGACGTGCTGTGGTATGGAATACCTCTTTGGTCAGTTTGGGTCAGGTGTCCTGTCTCTGCTTCCTCCCGGCTTCCCCTCCTCCCTGGCAGAGCAGGAGGCTCACAAAGTCCTTGGACAAACCAAAACATCATTTTTATCAGCTCTGTTCCCAGCCCAAAAGTAAAACACAGCACTGCACCTGCTACCCAGACAGAGAAAAATGACTGCTACTGCTAGACCCAGGACACCCATTTACAAACATAATCCTAAGGCACACATTCTTCCCTGTGAGGGTGCTGAGGTGCTGGCACAGGGTGCCCAGAGAAGCTGCGGCTGCCCCATCCCTGGCACTGTTCAAGGCCGGGTTTGACACAGGGGCTTGGAGCAAGCTGCTCTAATGGAAGGGGTCCCTACCCATGGCAGAAGTCAGAGCTGGGTGAGCTTTAAGGTCTCTTCCAACCCAAACCAGTCTGGAACTCCATGATATAGCACCACAGATGACAATCAGGCAACACTGAGAAAGGCCTAAAAATCCCTCTATGGAAAAGAAATTAGTATATATGTCTGTATTTGATGGAAGCAAAAAAGATAAAGAATGAAACAAAAATTCCATCTCAAGTGGGTGGAAAATGCCACAAAGAGGATGAGAACAAAACTCACCGAACGGGTAATAAAGTCACTTTTCGGGCAGTGGCAACAGAGCAGGTGGGTGAGGACATCCCCTGCTTGCTCCTCCCCACAGGACGCAGCCTGCCTCAGTCAACACTTGTGTTGTTACAGCTGGAGATGTTCAAATGTGTGAAAGCACTGGCAAGGCCCAGGCTGACTGAGCTGGGTCATCCCTGCTTGCCCCACGTACACAGGAGCATGAAGCAGCACAGGTTGATCCACTCCGGTGGAACGGGTGAGTTAATGAAACCATTACAAACACAGGGCAGGACTGCTCAGAGCTGTCAAGTTAGGATTATTTGTGGGCTATAAAGCAAGGGAGGTTAACATCTGTGGTGTTATAAAAATGGTATTTGTGGATCAGAAGCAAAGAATTGTGTGTTAGGACAACATGGGCAGTGGCTGCTAAAATTCTCCCTGAGATGGCTGTGCAGGATTGAGGCAAAAGCTTTATTGTCCAAGCATTCTTTATGTGCTTGGGAAGAACACTGGGTATCTGAATGAGACACAGGCTGCCCAAATCAATGTGCCTTAATAAGAACAATGCGTGCGTACACACAGCTCCTCCCGATCTATGCCCCTCTTCAGAGGGAAAACCCTCAATTCTATACATGAAAAGCATTAAGGAAGGGTCAGTTCACTCTCAATCAACTCAAGGGCAAGACTTCACTGTGGTCAGAGGAGCTGCGGATTTGTCAGCATAGCCCAGACTTGTTTCAAAATGGATTTATGAACAGATAGCAAAAGCTTTGCAAGAAAAATGGTCTGAAGTTGGATGGAACACCTTGAGCATGTGAACACGTTTGGTACTCAGCACCACGAGGCATTCTGCAAGTCTGATGGGTCTTTTTAATACCTCGCTTCTAATACCTTCTGTAGGCCATCAGCTGGATCTCATCACTCAGCAATTCCTTTCAGACACAAAACCCAAACAGCAACTGTGACCCTCTCAAACTCTTTGGGGGTAAAAATGATGCTCAGAGTTCCAAAGGAGATCAGATAGATCAGAAACTGTGAGGAGTTCTGGCAAAGCAGTGATGAGACCTTCCAAAATGCCTTTTATCTTGGAAAGGCAAGAATCAAAAGAGAAGAGCATCTGACAGGGCTCTTTTAGTCATGGAATTCAAATACAAAGTGCAGGTTCCAAAAGGCCCCATAAATGCATTGGAAGTTGGAAGTAATTGGCTCTCCTGTGAACCAGGAAAGAGGAGCAATAAAAACCCTACACCAAAACCATCAGGAATGACAGGCAGCTGGGAAGCTCCAGAGAGAAACTATGTGCATTTTGTCAACCAAGAACAAGTAAGACACAATCCCTAAGTAGCCCAGAAGAGCAGACACCCTCTGGGCTGCCTTATAAAGGAGCAGATGCATTTAAAATGCAAAAGAAATAAAGACAAGAACACTGTAAGAATCTACCTCAGCCTCTGCCAGAAATAAAAGGCAAATTCCTGGACTTGGACCGCACAAAATAAGGAGGAATAAAACTAACTAAAACAGAGTTTTGCAGCTGAATTTTACTAGGTTCTAAAGGGAATCTGAGCTCTTATGGTAGTGTAAATTGAACGTGATAATGTACGAAGGAAATAAGCCATCTGCTTGGAAAAGAAACAAGGGCAATTGCAATAGGCGGAAAAACACAGGCTTATTAACACGGTATTGGAATGAATATATTAGCAGATTGATTAGATGTGAACTGCTGAGATACACACCCAGATCAATGAATGCTCAGTAGAAGCAAGAAAACTGCAGACAAATATGAGAGGTCCCTCCTGTGCTGGGGCCCCAAGCTGGATGCAGGACTTGCATAGAACATAGAACGCAGAATTACTGGGAAAGAAGCCTCAAAACCATAGCTGACAAGCAGTGACAGGCAGGAGTGCCTACCTGCAGGTTTTAGTGCAGCTGCTTGCCCCAGCCATAGGGCTTCTGGCCACAGTAATCATGCTGGAGCTTCAATCAGCAGGAACAGAAGGATGGAGCAAAGCACAGTCCTTTAAAACAAACATATCCTGAGTAAGTTTACCCGAGGATACAAACGGGAGTCAGAAAAGGTGCATGTCTGCATCTATCTGTAATTTAGTTTAGATTAGAAAAAGAAAGGTAATATTTAAGTATATTGAGATCACATTTCAGCTTCAGACACTGGCGTCATGGAATATCCATTTGTGACAGAAGACAACAAAAACCTCATCAAAATACTACTGCAGTCATAATGTGTCCTCAAGGCACTACTGAAAAAGGCCTCGAGTGCCTTTGAGCCACAAGAGAATTTCTGTTAAGACAAGAGATTAACTACATGCACGAGTACCCATGCACAGAGTTGTACCACATGCAGTGGGCTGCTACTAAGTCCTATGAGTTGGGAAACTACATACACACAGAGAATTTACCACAGGAGATGACCCCACCTCATGATGCAGTACAAGTGCCTGTATTTTAACTGCATTACTGCATGTAACTGTACATCTGAGTGGTATTCTTCTTTGATAAATAGTGTGTGTGTTCCTAAACCACAACAGCATTAAGAGCAGAAAAGGAAAAGCACCCACCCCATCAGAGTCAAAATAAATGGTAACCACAGCTCTTCAGAGGAGCTGCTCAGCAGTTGCTGAAGGAGGAATAATAAGGCATTTTCCTGTTACTGCTACCAGTGCTCTTTTAATCACAAAGCATTATCAAAACCACATCACAACACCTAGAGATTGTTCATCTGACTTGGCTGACCCCGTTACTAACTGCACTACTGCAACTGAAAGGCACTGCCAAGAACACTCATTTCAAACCCAAGGTGCTCGCTTGGATCCCCCGCCATGAAAGCCCTGCAATACCTTCAGCCCAGCACTGCAATGCAAAATGACCAGAGCGTAGGAAATGAAGATGCAGACATGGGAATTTCATCCAAACCCACACACACCAGAGACACCCAAGTGGGCTCACACCCACCTACAGAACTTACAGGCATTCCACGGAAGGTGAATCAACAGCAGACCTGAAACCTCCAACATGTTCTATTCACAGCACAGAACCTAAGATGCTGAGTTTGTTCCCAGTTCCCAGGGATGGGAAAAGCCCCATGTACAAGGGTGGGTCTGGCCTCATCTGCCTTGGCTGCTGGGGCGCTCTACCCTCCAGATCACACTTCCCCATGGAGAAACAGCTTCTGAGGCAAATCAGAGCACCAAAACCATCAGGAAGCTTCATTTCCAACTTCTGACTGGCAATCTAAGTCATGCTAATAATGAAAACCATGTTTAAAAGTCAATAAATAGCCCATCTTTTTGAAGCACCCACCAACACAACCCACCCCAAATCCCACCAGTGAAGGTGGAGGCCTGAAGGTAGCATTCACTGAGTGAAAAAGTTCTAGAGAACAGACCCTCGGATCTGCTACACACGAGCCTTTATTCCAGGGGTGGGAGGATTCCTCAGGATCCGTCCCTTTGCATACCAAGAGAGCAAGAAGGAACAGAGGATGAAGAGAAAAGGAGCCCTGAGGTTTAGGAAATGAGGAAGATGAGGTGTATCATGTTGGGCTGTTTAGACCAGTATAGGACTGTCACTGCCTGTGACAGGGTCACAAACTCCTGTTGTATATGGTTAGAGAAGTACTCTCCTTTTTATATCAACTTTTAAAGCATCGAATTTTCAGCTCTCCACAACTGCAAAGTAAATAATAAAGCAGCAAATTTCAGGCTTAGACTACTGCATGCTACAGACATGGAAGAGTTACTCATTTGCTTTTCCTTACTAAAGCAATACAGAATTAAATGTATTTATGTATAAAATCTAGGCAGCAGTGCACCCATCTAATGTCACGTTAAGAGTCTGACAGATTGACACTTACCTGAAATGTGATTTCCCAATGGAGAGAGTTTTCCATTTACACACTATTAATATAACAAACCTTCTCATCTCCTTTCTTTTTATTCCCCTTTCTCTCCCCTGAAGAACACCAGCCAGAACCTCTCACTGAAGCACCTGATTTCAAAGGCAGACTTGTAATAAATTAAACATACAGGATAGTCATTAGGCACTAGAGAAAAGCTCTTCCATTAAACACTGTCACATTCTTTCTCAAGACGCTCCATCTCTGTTTTGCTCCAAGACAGACGTGCAGCCACATCAAATCTCATTTCAGAACTAACATTCTTCATTCACAAAAACCAGAAACACGTCTTTGCAAAGCTCTGCAAGTACAAGATCCTTCAAACTGCGTTGGGAGCTAAGCCAGAAGGAATACTGGGGACTGATAACAGAATATCTGACAAAGATAGAGCTCTGTACAGAAACCACTCTTTCAGATGACTTGGCTCTGCACTTCCCAAAGGCGGTATCACCAAAAGACTTGTACTTTCCTGGGCCTTAAACTGTGCATGTGATACTTCACAGGGATACTGACTCACAAGAGAACAGAGCCATCTGCTCCTGGGTCTGCCCCAAACCTGCGTTTCATGCAGGTACCTCCCTCAGATTAACCACTCCTGCAACAAAAGACTGAGGAGCTCAGAAGGAAAGGAAATCTCCTTCCTAAGAGCTGTGAATGAGAACCGTGACCTCAGGCTCTTTGCAAAACAGACATTTCCCCACTGTAGCAGGTACACCAGGCACAGTAACTAATGCAAGGGAGTCAACACCTGCATGCACTGCTTGAGCCTTCTGTGACAAGGATCTCCAGGATCAACCAGCACAAACTGGGGCTCTCACCAGACACCAGATTAACATTAGTGAGGTCTAAGGGACCCCAAACACCGCCACAGGGCAACCTCAGGGCAAACTGAGAGCAACTTCCCCTTCCCCACATAAAAGATAGGAAGATATTAAAAGTGAGGGGTGACATCTGGCACTGTGAAAAACGTGTACTAACTTGTTTCAGCATGGGAAACCAGCCCCTCTGACCCACAGCGTTTGTCACTGCTGCATCCCTGCACCTCCACTCGTGCTTCCCCATGC
This sequence comes from Neopsephotus bourkii, assembly GCF_033783945.1. NCBI lineage: Eukaryota > Metazoa > Chordata > Aves > Psittaciformes > Psittacidae > Neopsephotus > Neopsephotus bourkii. Next base: position 43,361 of record NW_026901605.1, read on the forward strand.
AATGTACGTTCACATTATTGACACAGATGCACAGGCACAAATAAGCGCTGTAACCCAAAATACTCAGACTGTGCTGCCAGATGGCTGCAAAAAGAGAAATGAAAGAGCTAATTAAAAGCTCTTACGCTGCCAGCTCCACTTTGGGAAACAAATACAAGAATTAATTGAAAATGTTTCTAAAGCATCTGAGGATTTCTGCACTGCTTCACTATTACAACCTCCCCTAACCTCCTCCACGGATCAACCAGGCCAAGCCATAGGAACCAGGGCTGACTGTAAAGTCCTTTTCTGGGGTGGCAGAAAGAGGAAACTAACGGAAACGGCAACTAAACTTGGGTGATTTCTCCTTAATTCCATCTCTCCACATTCCTCTCTCTCCCTCCTGCTTAAAAATGTAAAGTAAAACCATTTGCTCCTGCTATCACAAGTATTGCTTATGAGGAAGGTTTCACTGGCACAAGTCACCACAGTCACTGCAAAGGGAAAAAAAGGTTTCTTTTTCATTTCCATAACTGAAATATGAGCCTTGATGTCAGTTTACTGCAGGATTATGTAGAACTATGATTTGCTTTCCCTCCATCTTATCTCCCCAATAAAACAGATTATGGTTTACATACAGTTTAATAGACATCTGTTTTTAAATACTGAATCACAGGACAATATTCAAATTACCTGTGATGATGTTTGAGTCTACAAGATCACCAACTGAGTATGAAGCCATTAGAAAGACCAAAACACACATGAAAGGAACCTTCCAAACCCATAAATGGCACACATGCAGGAGGAGATGACATCTACTTACCACTGGACCTGTTTTTGCGGTTTGACTTCCCTCCTGTAAGCAGCATCTTGAGACTGTTTCGAAACATGGTGATCCTGTTCCACCTCGTGTAACCCAAGCACTGTGTGAAGCAAAAGAACAAGGGGTGTAAGGGAGCAATGCTCCAACTTAGGAAACGTCACGAGATGAGAGGAAGAAAGTGCTAAAAGAGATAAAACCTCAGAAAAATGACAAACTATTCTGCCAGTGCATTTTGCAACCATAGGAATCAACATCCATGCAGAGCCTTCCATTCCGTCTGCTTCTGTTCATCCAGGCCATTGCCAGGATGATTTCAGCTCTGTTAGCAGGACCCACATCTCCTGACCAATGGTTTGATAAAATTATTATCCCATTAAACTGGGAAAGACACAGCATTTAGCAAACTGCCTCCACTGTCCATTACTATTAAAACCAAACCTATCAGAACGGGTTGTACCCTCCTCATTGCCCAGAAGTCAATCTTGCCAACAGGTAGTGATGGGACAAGGGAGATGAGATGAGCACAGGTTTTTTCCTGTGAGGGTGCTGAGGCGCTGGCACAGGGTGTCCAGAGAAGCTGTGGCTGCCCCATCCCTGGCAGTGCTGGACGCCAGGCTGGATGCAGGCCAGGCTGGATGCAGGGGCTTGGAGCAAGCTGCTCTACTGGAAGGTGTCCCTGCCCATGACAGGGGTTGGAACTGGATGAGCTTTAAGGTCCCTTGAACCCAAACCAGGCTGGGATTCTGTGATTTCTAGGACAACACCCCACACACTACAGAACCTGCTGTCTTTAGCTCCTGGGCAAGCTGACTGTGAAAGTCTTCTCTGAGCTGAATAAATTGCCATGAGGAGGAGAAGCCACTCAAACCCAGAATTAACCGATGCAAAAAATAAATCAAACAAACATTATCCATGTATTTTCCTTGCTCTGCATGTCCTGGGAAAGGAAAAACATGGTTGTGTCTATGCTGCTGAAGATGAAAGACTGAGCTGCTGGCTCGCCAGACACACTGACAGCTTCTGCTGGTGGAACATCCTCTTATTAGAGTAGGTAAAGAATCAAACAGAAAGAACAAAAGCAGCTCCTAACCACACCAAAAGAACAGTAACAGCCCTTTGATCAGGACATGCAACAAACCACAAGTTTCCTTCCATCGTACACAAAATAATCCAGAGTTACAAGGTAACATACTCATCTTACACAAACACAACAAGGTTTTCTTCCTGCAACATTAGGGTCTTCTTGGAGGATGCTCAGTAAATGCAATCTTGAGTTTCTTCACATTTCTCTAATACTCTGAACTATACCAACACAGCAATACCCAGTTCAAAAGAGCTTTACATGCGTATTTAAAGCCACTGGAAGTCCTTTTAATACAACTTAGAGAGATACCAGCATTCCAAGCAGCAGCTCAGAGCACAGATGTACAAACACCACTAAGTGTGCACAGTGACATTAACTTCAGCCTCTCCTGCCTCTCAGCAGTTAGCATTCACTTGTTAGATTCCTCAACCAGCTTTTGGGGTATGTTTGTCTACACACATGAATGTACGAATGCATGAATATCAAACAGAAAACACAGTACAGCACCAGTGTTTCCTCTCCATCTATGAATCACTTGAGTACCATCCAGCCCTTGTGTAATGACTTCAAAGCACCACCAGCCGGAACTTAGGCTTATTCCCAGGGCTCCTCAACACAGTTCAGGCCCTTCTTCGAAGCATCCTACTGTTATATGACTACAAAATAGATTTCCATCTGGGCACAAACACAATTGTCTTCAATTTCAATTCTGTTTATTTAATTCCTTTAGACGGCCGTTATGTTCCAGCTCACAGCATAGAAAGAAAACTTGAGGGCTTGCATACCCTTCCTCTCCCACAATCTGCTATTAATAAACTACTTCACATACAACAATCTTTGCAACCTCCAAAAAAGAAAATATGAAGCAGACCTTACAAGTAAAGAGGAGGCAACAGAACTCAAAGTGTTATTTCCTTGAAACATGATAATATTATAATCCCCCCAACATCCCACTAATCCAAGTGTATTTATCTAGGCTTTGAGCAAGACAGCAAGCAGGCAGTAAACACCTCCTGCTACTATCTGGAGAGCTGCCTGAATCTGAACGTGACTTATCTTTTCCTCCTCTTCAGTACTGAGCATTACGCTGACACCATCCTGCGTACACCTGACTGATGGATTTACTTAAGAAAAAGCAGACTCAAGTGGCTCTTCATAAAATCCCAGGCTGGTTTGGGTTGAAGGGACCTCAAAGCTCACCCAGTTCCAACCTCTTGGCTGGAAATGGAATACTCTCCAGGTATCCATCTGGAGCTCCATCCAAGACTGGAAGGACAATCAACCACAATGGCATCTTCCTCAGAATCAAACTCTTGTGGTAGCAGTGAACAGCCCAGAACCCCAAAGTTCCTATGAATTAAGCAAGGAGGTTTAAGGACTATCCCCACATCAGCTTGCACTGACAAGAGGACAGTGTGGAGCCATGCCATCAGTGCTCAGGTATAACCTACTTAAACCTAATTATGCTGAAGCAGCCAATTGCACTGAGCCTGAACAGTGTCACAGGTGAGGACAACAGTTTGCTAATGATGCTCACCTCCAGCTTTCTCATGGCAAACTGTTCCAGAAAGTGCTGTGCTGCTACTGGGATTAAGTCTCTGCACAGGGCATACACAGGGCACCCAGGAATTTGCTCCCAAGAACCATGAGTAGAGAATAAATTGATGCCTTGCATTCAGACCCTGAGCTACCAGCCCTGGGATGTCTCAAGGACTAATTCCACATTTGCAGAGCTCACTTGGAAGCCTCAGAGGATGGTTAGAGCTTTAGTGACCTGCACCAGTGGGAGACAGAAAGAAAGGCCCTGGAAAGAACGTAATAAGCCTAATTTAGCCTCAGCTCCTGACGTGGTTTCTCATTGCGCCTTCCAGACAAGGTTGTAGTACTCTAAGCATAAGTGATCACTAAATTTATACCCTGCTTAGCCAAGGTTTTCACTAAAGAGAGTAGCAGAAGCAGCAGGTCACCAAAAGCAACTGCTCTTTTCCTTTTGCATGCAGCACCACAGCGTCCTGTCACTTGCTCACAGCTCCTCCTCTGTTTAGCTACTGCTCAGCCAGAAATAATGTTTAAGAATAATTAAAGATTCTGTTGGTCATATCAGTTCACGGAATTAGAAGGATTAAATGGCAAATGGCATTATACTATTAGGAGGAGCTGGATCAGGCTTTTTTCATACCCCCAGTGAACTCCAGGTTAATTCTCTCCTCCAGCCTCACAAGCAGCTGTGTCAGCAGAAGCTGAAGGTGCAGGGTGCCGATGGGGATCCTTCACACTCCCATTGCTATGCTCTGCTTCCAGCAGCAAATTGGGCAACCAAGAGCTACCAGACTTGGTTATTTAGCTTGCCATTTGTAACTTTACCAAATCTAATGAAGACATTATGCAAGCAAAGGTCTTCAGACAGTATCAACAGGTAGGTAAAAGGTACTACCTCTATGAACTCTGCTTTAGAGCATCAACGGCACTTCACCAAAGTAGCCTGTTTTAATAAACAGCTCAGGAATCTCCTGGTTTATGTACAGACAGACTCTGCCACATGTTTTATCTTCTGACAATGGTAGATTTCAATGCATCGCACACACAAAAACAGTTTCTGGAGCAGGAGAAAGCAGTAGTATCAATGTAATGACAGAAACCAAGAGAGTAGAGACAGACTGAACACTACGACCTTCCACAGATGCTAAGCTGGAACAAGTCTGCAATCTCCCATTACATCTTCCCGGATGACTAAGGCCTATTTCTTTGCTTAAAATTGAGACAGTCTGTAGACAGGCTGTGAGAACTAGTTCACATTTTAGGTGGCTACCATTATGACAGTCCACAGAAGCCATTTCTGCTTCTTTTTAGAGACCTCCCAGGGAAAGCCAGTCTGTTTCAGAATCAAAGCAAACTATTTTTGCCCCATATACCAGCACTAGAACAGGCAGATCCCACTGTTTTCTTCTTCTATGATCACTTCACTAAAAATAAAATCATTTTTTATAGCAGGCTCATTAGGAAAGCCAAGCTCTTTTGTGAGAAAGTGTTTGATGCCCACTGAGATGGACAAACATTACTTAGCCAATGCTGGCTAGTTTTGTGCAAGTTGGGAGCTATTAAATGTGTATTTTCAGAGTAGAACTTTATGGGTTTTCCAGTAATGAAAAGTTATTAACTATGAAAGTATTAAGGGAACGTAAACTAAGTCACACGTACAATGGTTCCCTCGACCAGCTGGCCACACTCCTTTTGATGCAGCCTAGCATCAAAAGGAGCTTGATGCTTTCAACGGTTGCTTTCTGCTGTCAAAATACATTTCCCAATGGGAATCACCACCTCAGTGATGAAACACTTCTAAAAGTCAGGAAAGCTTAATAGTGTAAATCTTACAGCATCGCAGCACCATACAATGCTTTGCCAAACTGCCAATGGGAGCATTATAGTATTGTTTAGCAGCACAGTGCCCCCAGATGTGAACGCTGAAAGAGGAGAGAAGGCTCTGGAGAGACCTTAGAGCAGATTTCAGTGCCTAAAGGGGCTACAAGAAACCTGGAGAGGGGCTTGGGACAAGGGCCTGTAGGGACAGGCCAAGGGGAATGGCTTGAACCTGCCCGAGGGGAGACTGAGCTGAGCTCTGAGGCAGAAGCTCTTCCCTGTGAGGGTGCTGAGGCGCTGGCACAGGGTGCCCAGAGAAGCTGTGGCTGCCCCATCCCTGGCAGTGCTCAAGGCCAGGTTGGACACAGGGGCTTGGAGCAAGCTGCTCCACTGGGAGGGGTCCCTGCCTGGGGCAGG
>NW_026901607.1:0-4897 GCF_033783945.1 Neopsephotus bourkii
AACACAGTGATAGATCCTACATGTATCTCTGGAATACAGATGTGAGGAAAACACCACTCTCGGCATCTCGCAAACTCGCAAGGGTCAGAGGCACAGAGGGAAGTCATTCCCATCACCACTGAAAGCAGCAAAGATACCTCCATCCTCATGGCAGGTGGTTGTCTGCTGACCGTATATACGCACAGCATCTGCCGAGCAGAGGGACTAGCTTGTGTTCCAAAGAGATAAAGAGAACAGCAAAGGGGGTTCATTTGGCCTTGAAACAAAGCCCAGGTGAAACACGACCCTGCTCCCCACATGGATCTTTTGCCCCCACACCCTTCTCCTCCTCTAGCCACTAGAGAGCACTTCTCTTCCTTTTTATCAATCAGGCTCACAGATTGAATGTTATCAATTGACAGCTTTAAAGCTAAGGAATTGTATAAATTAAATACAGTCTGCAGCAAATATACTGAGGAGCTAGAATTTATATACACACTAGATATGGGAGCTCTTAGTTATTACCCACTTAAGGCTATGGCACTGATGAATGGTAAGGCCACCCTATCCCTGAAGGCACTTTTCATTACCCACAGTATAGGAATATTGAGAGTGTGTGTATGTATCCAGCATGACTGCTCATTTCCATAGTTCTCCATCAGGTTTGCATTCAGTTTATAAAATAAAAAATTACTCCAGGGACGTATTTCACTCATTCCAGAACCCTTTCTCTCTCCCTCTCCCCCACAGCCCATATTCCGGCTGCCTTTCCCCTCCTCCCAGCCCCAGTACTGTAACAATGCCTTTAAATCTGATGATGCTTATTAAATGAAACAACTTAATTACTATCAATATATAATGCTGTGTACTTCAGCCTCAACAGAGACGTCTGATCCCATTCTGCTTCTGACCTTTAATGGCCATCAAATCAAAGTAATTCTGGTCAGCTCAGTACAGCTCTGACACATGCCCAGGTCAGAAAGATGAAGGGGCACTAATCTACCATGTTACCCAGCCCATTGTTTAATACCTTTTTCAACAGAATTTAATAACTGGAGAAATGCCAGTTTTCTGTCTAGTTTGGGTTAAAACCTCTTTCGTTGAAAATAAATAATTACGGAGCATTCTGAGTGGCCCTCGGTTTACATAATTGGTGCCTCTTAGACAGAGCAATATACTTGCCTTTGAAGTTTTCCAGATGCACGAAGCTGAGGTCCAAAATATTCTTTTTATTCAGAAGTAAGCACAGAAAAGCATTTTTTCTTCATAAACTGCCACGCAAACCTTTTCCCTTTTCCCAGCCAGCCATCCCCTACATCTGATCCCACATCTGGTTGCCCTAAGTGGAAAACACTGGTGAGTTTAAATGGCATGAGTCAATTCCCATAACCAAGAAGGGTACAGCCTAGACCACCAAATCACAGTTTATGAGTCTTTCTTAGAGCATTTTGAGATAAATGATTTCAGTTTTATTCAAACAGAGCCAAACCCTGCTGATACCTAATTTCACTTCTATTACCTCATTAATAACCTACAGACATTTGCAGATTACACTTCTTTATGTCTGCATTGTGGTCATCATACACATGCACGAGTGCTACTTCTTCTTGTATTTGTTTTGGGTTTAATTCCCAGTTCTCATCTATGCCTCTGCCACCTTTACAGGGCTGGGCTCAATTAACTCTCCTGTGTTCTCCTCGCAACGAGCTGCAGCAGTCAACAAGCAATACACAATTTTTTAACAAGTATTAATGTATTCACATGCAAAAAATCAGTGACAGCTTTATGTAGCGTGGCAATCACTAAATGTGGGATTTAAAATGCAAAAGTAGCATTTAGCAGTTAAGTGTAAAGGCACATTCAGATGTCACTTCACCGCAAACATGTTCAACATGTATCTGCAGCTAAAAACAAACCTGTATCTTTAACAAATATTTTTCATAATAGTCAGACTGGCAAAACTGAAAATAAGTTGAAGCAATTTGACCATGTCAGGTAAATTCTTGGGGAAAAAAAGAATGTTTTAAGTGACAGATAAAACTGTTTACAAGCTTTTAACCATAAAAATATTTCTTTTCTTGTATCTTGCCAATATCAATAAAAAACCAACATGCATAAATATATATAAACAGACACTTGGCATAAGAACACATTTCATGAAATACGAGTAATAGAGCAGGAAAATTCAAAGTATATTTCTTTTTTACTGTATTGAATGGACAGGTTACCGTAAAGAATACATTATGTGCAGATGGATGAAAATACAAAGTTCATGCAGGATACATAGGATACGAACAGGGTGTTAATTTCCAGGTAGAAACACAAACATTTTGGTTCATTTCCTATCTCACACTGCAATATTTGGTGTCTTTTCATTGACTCCCATGTATTTGGACTTCAGTCCAGCAAAGCACTTAAATGCGTGCTTAGCTTTAAGCTCACAATAGTCCCCTTGAAGTCAAATTAAGCACATATTTACATGCTTTGCTGGATCAGGGCCATACTACAGATTTACACAGATGTGAGCTCAGATGAGCTCAAGCCACAGTGTTTGTGTCCAGTTTCAGATCCAATTGGCAAATGCTTTCAAAAGCTGGAGGTATTTGGATTAGGGGTTTTGGTCCAAGCCAGTCTGTAACTTCAGTACCTGAACCCACATTTCTTGTGCGCCCAAGACTCCCATAGGCATTAACGGAAGCTTTGGAGGCACAAGAAGTACGAGAGCGAGACCTCTGGGACTAAAGAGCCAATTTACTTAAACCCAAATTATAACACTTTTTAACCTTGAGATTAAACCAAACTCCCACCAGAGTTCAACCCTCGCTCCATTACATTTCTCACCCAGCATTTGGATTTTTTGTTTATCATGTTACTATTGCTTTTGGCTAGCATTCGCTTTATTATATAACATTATATAATTTTTATATATATATATATATATAATTTATATAATTTATATAACATTAACCTAGAAAAAACTAATGGGCACCATCAAATAGCTGTTAACATAAAGCACTTATAAACATGTGCCATTAGTGAACCAGCAGAGAGCACAGGAACTCATTTATGTTACATCTGTTAGCGCTGGATAAACACAGATTTACAAGTTTAAATGGCAAATGATGCCTCAGCCTGGTCAGAAATTAATTTCCAGGTTTTTCACAGACTTCACCAGTCCAGCAAATGGATGCCACATGCTGAACCTCCAGCTAGGGATAAACCAGCTAAGAGGTGTTGGAGCCCACAGCAACACACATTCACCTGTATACATGCACTATCATACTCCTCTAACATCACTGCTTGTTCCACCTGGGGCATCAGACATCTAAGTCCCCTTCCACATGTGCATGGGGGGCGAGGGGTTGGGAAGGCCATCTTCAACTCATCGGGAACAGAAGTTATCACCTACCACTCCACAGCTCTAGCATGCGCTACACAACTCAACAGGTTCCTGTTTCTGGTATTGCTCAGACCAGAGGCGGCTGCTGGTTCTGAAAAGCCTGTGGCTCCCATAAATGTGGGAAACACCAGCACCAACATGGGAATTACCCCCACATCTGCACTGAGGGCAGCACAAGCAGCTGGAGAGCCCTTTCAGCAGTTCCTGCCCTCTCCAGAGAATGCTCCTCAAACAGTAACAGCCTCCAGCACACACCTCACCCCACCATGGTCAGCAAAGCTGCTGTGGAACTGTCTGTGCTGGTTTTATCTGACACTCTTATAGGATTAGCACATCTTTTCATGCATATTAACCAAAACCAGAGTAGATGGTACAATCTGATCACTTCCACTGCTCCAAATACAACAGGCAAAGCTCTCTCCTTCTGCACAGAGCACTGAGCTTTCAAGAGAGAGTCACTAAGCGTCCTCAAACCCACTTCCCTTCTCACAGACAACTGACCAGGGCAGCATGAAGCTAAAGAGACACATTGGCTTCTGCAGCTGACTCATGGTGATCTAAACCTGCAGCCACTGATTAATTTTCTTTTTATTTTTATTTTTGCATGTATTCCTATACAATGAGAGGGGAGCACACAGAATATAGGAGAATCATGGGGCTGAAAGAAGAAACAATGGAGGCACTGGTACCCAAGGCTGTGATAGAAAGTAAAAGAAGACCCGACATCCAACACGTATTCCCATAACATTTCAGCAGTGGATGGGGAGATTGTGCTTGCAATAGAGCGGTTTGTTGTTCCCCCAAGCTGATCTCCAATAAAGCACACAGGGGAAGGAAAAATGCGTACCTCCTATTGCTTTGGGATTTTATAACCAACACTGAAAAAAAAATCAGTGCCAGTAGACACAGCACTAAAGAAGTGAAAACTTTGCAGAAGAAAAAGGAAAATTAGGTATTTCTGAAGAAAACGTCAGACCATTTCTTGTAGCTTCTGCCCAAATTCCAGAAGGAATCCCATTTTGTTGATACCAGTTCTAGGATGCCAACTTGAGACTGCTGTTACAACACACAATTACACTGAGGAGTTAGAAACACACCCAGCTTCAACTGCAGGCAGCACTAGGGGAAACTAAGGCAGTGAAAAGGCAGTTTTACACTGTGCTAAAGCCCAAAAGTCAAATTATATTACTGACCCCAACCCACCACCAGCTGAGCAGTACCTGAAACCACAGCTCTAGACACAACTGTTCCTGTAGCAGGGTGTAAAACACCAGCAATAATTTCCATGGTGTCCTACAGGACAAACAGCAAAATATCAAGCAGAGAGAAACTTGCCTTCAACCCAGGCCAAAGCCAGCCTTCATATTCAGTTAATTATCTTGCAAACAAGCCCAAAACAAAGGGACCAATTTCACCATGATGTGGCACAGCTGAGCAGCTCCCTGACCAGCTGCACGGAGGTGAAGCTCAGGAGAAGCAGGATGTACCCTTGCAATCTGTCTTTTTTCTTTGTACTGA
>NW_026901608.1:0-50059 GCF_033783945.1 Neopsephotus bourkii
TAAGAGACCATCACTCCGGATCCGCTCCCTAGAAAGTGAGATTCCAAAGCAAAGTCTGAAGCTAGCACTGGTCAGGCAGAGGACCTGAAGGGACACTTTTGGGGAGTCAAACTAAAACCTGGAGCTGTGTGTGGCATAAAGCTGAGCCCCGGCTCTCTAAACGAGGAGGGGGAGACCAGTTACAGCAGCACCATGCTAAAGCTTTGCTTCTGACCTGCATGATTAATTCATGACCAGGAAACACACGGCATGAAAACTACACTTCTCCAGTCATGCTCACAAACATACACTGATCCCATTCTGATCGTCTCCTGAGAGCCCTTATGAGAAAGGCTTTTGGATTTGTCTGGTATTAGATGATGCGACCTCCACGGCCTCTGCCCACAGCCCCTCAATGCCACATCCCAGGGAATCACAACGGAAAGGACCCAAGAGCTCATCTCAGTGTAAACCCAGCTCATCCCTCGTCTGTCTGCACTACAGCTCTGAGGACGAGCTGTCCTTCCACAGCAAGTATTCTCACAGCAGAAGCTGGAGCACACAGTGACCTACATGTCACCCATGTGGGCACCACGGAGACAGGGAGCAACTTCTTCAAAGAGGAAAAATATGGGAGGCGACTGAAGTTCTGAATGCGCTTTAGGAAGAGATGATCAGCTAAAGGTTAATCCACCCCTTGCGCACTTTAAGCCTGGCTCCCCCAGAACCTGTGACACTGCAGAGGATTACAGCGAAATTATGTGCTACACTTTTCATTTGAGATTCATTCCACGCCTTGCCAGCTCTCCATCCCACCCCAGGTCCTACAGACACTGCTGACAAGCTCAAGAGCTTCCAGTCGAGGGATCTGAACTTTAAGTTATGGAAGTCTTTGCACTCCTCAGAGCAGATGACATGCCTGATTTATCCTTATAATGGCACTATTACAAGAGCCGAGTTTCTTGCCTTATATCCCACTAAATCAGCATCTCACAGAGAAAATAATCCTAAATAGTGGCTTTTATGACTAGACCTTAAATATTCACATATTCATAGAACCACATACACATAGAATGGCCAGTGTTGGAAGGGACATGCAGAGAATGTACTAAATGAAGCTTCAATGTCCTTTGTTTTTATTTCATTACTTACAATTCAAAACTACTGCCCACATAAAACGCCACTATTGCACCAGCAGAAAGCAGGAAATCAATGCCTCAGAGCAATGGTGAAGAAACAACCCCTGTTCTGGCAGTCTGTATAGAAAGGCCTCAGGGTAGATACTGCAAACTGGACCTCCCTTCCCTAAATACCGCCCGGTTCTCACCACTGAGCAGGAAGCAACCATTCAACACACCCAGTTACCAACAGGTCTGGTTCTCGTGTAAACACGCACAGCCCTCAAGCGTATCTGGAAATGAGCTAAAGCTCACAATATTAGGAACATCTTCTATTAAAACATTTAAAAGAGAAGCTCTTCCCATAGCCTGGACTGTTTAGATCAAAAGGGATAAATATCAAAGGCACTGTGAGAACCTCCACAACTTACATTACAGGGCCCATAGGAGGAAACGGTGAAGTCTCCACCAGGCTGGTGGACTTCCCAATCCCGTTAATTCTGTACCTGTAGTTTTGCACAAAACCAACTTCAGAGGAAAAGATTTAACCATAAATCATGTCAGCAACACTGAAGCTCTGAAGCACTTCAGCCTTCAAGCTCCAGCATCCACCTCTTGGTGCTCCTAATGACAGTATCTGTGATTCTTCACCTTTTTCTATCTCTCCTGGAAAGCACATGATTCCTTAGACCTGGACAACAAGACATCTGTCACCAGGTTGTGATAAAAGCACATGCAAATACCAGGGTATTTATATACCCAGCATATGCAGCATCTGCACAAGCCACTTCAGCTGAGCACCCAAGAATCTTTTTTAATGTTAGTTTAAATCACATTCATCTGAGATGGACGCAAACCAAGGCCTAAAATTAAAGTTACTGTGAAGTGATTAATCCCAAATCATCCAACTCCCAGTACTGCAGCTCAGCGATGACCATTCTGCTTTAAGGGATTAAAAAGCAGAAGGATGCTGGAGAGGGACTCTTCATCAGGGGCTGTAGCGACAGGACAAGGGGTGATGGGTTCAAACTGAAACAGGGAAAGTTCAGGTTAGATGTAAGCCCAGAAGCTCTTCCCTGTGAGGATGCTGAGGCACTGGCACAGGGTGCCCAGAGAAGCTGTGGCTGCCCCATCTGAGCTCAGAGCTTTGGTCAACAACAGTACAAGAGCACAAGTAACATTCCATAGCTGCACTGCTGAAAACACCCCTAGGATCCATTTCCAAATAGGAAAACCTTTAGTTTTCAGCAGTAACTGCCAAACTGTTTGCAAATTTACTTAAATCGAGTCTGTCTCCCTTTCTTCCATCCCAATAACAGCTGCCCAACAACCAGTCAAAATCATGGTCTTTTGCCTAATTTCTATTCAATAGAAATAACTTAATTGCAGCGAGCTCTTCAACTGCAATTTTGCAGCACTAATACATACCAACCATTTCGTTTTCAGCATGAAACACCAAGAAACAGCTGCCTCCAGCCTACTTCCCTCTAATGTATCAGGGAATGTAGAACACTTGGCTCAGAAGCAGAACACACCAGCCTGGAGAAGAGAAAGGCTCCTGAAGGGGAGACCTGAGAACAGCTCCAGGGCCTAAAGGGGCTGCAGGAAACCTGGAGAGGGGCTTGGGACAAGGGCCTGTAGGGACAGGCCAAGGGGAATGGCTTGAACCTGCCCGAGGGGAGACTGAGCTGAGCTCTTAGGCAGAAGCTCTTCCCTGTGAGGGTGCTGAGGCGCTGGCACAGGGTGCCCAGAGAAGCTGTGGCTGCCCCATCCCTGGCAGTGCTCAAGGCCAGGTTGGACACAGGGGCTTGGAGCAAGCTGCTCCAGTGGAAGGGGTCCCTGCCCATAGCAGGGGCTGGAACTGGAGGAGCTTTAAGGTCCCTTCCAGTTCTCACCTTTCTATGACCATTACCTGATTTTTCTGGTTCACTACAGCTGGCTTTGATTCCCCAGGATGATTTCCTTTGCCTTACTCAATCACCATCACTAACACACCTTTGTAATCTGCACGCTTCCTGAGTAGTTGGCTGTTAAAAAGAGGACTGAAACACTGGTTTCAAACTGAAGCACACAATTGCACTGTACAGCTAGTATTTTTATACTCTCAATCCATGCAAACAGGGCACTCATTTGATCAAATCATTATAGCTGTTTTTCCCTGCACAATCTAACCATGAATACTAAAGATATAAAGGCTAGGAGGGGCTGTTCTCCCCTTTCCCAGGGTGGCCACACCAGGGATCAGGCAGAGAACAATCCATCACCTCCCTGACTGCAGCATCCTGCTGTCCGAGTGCCAATTACCAAGTGCTCCCGTAGGAAGTGTCACCGTGTCCAAAATGATCCATTTCTAAAGCCAAATTTAAATATTTTTGAGGCTAATGGTGAAAATGATTGTCAGGAACCGGTGTCTCTTGCTGCAAGGCTTTCATCAGCCCCTGCTGACAGCAAAAAGCCTCGAAGAGTTGCGGTTTCACACTTAATAGAATAACTTGAAACCTTCTTTTGTTCTTGTCTGAAGGATTTCAAGCCTTTGATCTGTGCTTTGCCCATAGAAGCCAGAGAAAAGGGCTGGTACAACCTGGTCTTGCAGAGCACACTAAGGGTTGTGTCCACTGGAGGCTAAGATGAACATTTTCAGGGTGCTCTCAGGTAAGAAGAAACTGGGAGATGTAACAGTCGGAAGGTGACGTCTGATTGAAGCCATTATTACTATTAAACAACATTTTACTTTTAATCCTCGTTATTACTATTAAAAGTCTTCAATAATGCAAAATTGGTCAATTATTGGCCTTGCTGTTACCACTGCTGTGACAGAGCACGGATAAACTCATTATTGTTGTACTCTGTAGTGGACATCATTCACCTCCTTTCGTTTCACCTGCAAATCTCTGCTACATAACTACTAAGACATGAAATGACTGATAATAACAACAATAATATTTAATAAAACTATTAATAATAGTGTCATTAGTATTATGGGAAAGCAGATACCTAACAATATGTAGAATACACCTTCAGGGGTACTTCTGCTGCTTGTAAACTACTGTAGCACCTACAGATGCCTGCCAGTTACAAGCATCCAAAAGAGTATGAAAATTCAGGCACAGAAAGCAGCAGGAATGTGCCTTTTTATTTAAAGTATTCAACTGAACAGAAAATCTGCACTATAGAACATGATTCAATTCACACTGGGGCTTTTCTTCCTTGAACTACAGTTTACATTGCAATAACCAAGAGCAGAGAACAGGTATGTGTGATAAATGGATCAAAACTGAATGAATAAATAGATTATATTTCAGTAAAGTAGAAGTATCATAACATGCAATCATCCATTTATATATAAAAGCAAACTTCTTTAATACAGCATTAAACACTGCCTGTCAATCACTATATCAGTCCAAGCATCCCCCTGTTCCAAAGCCTCTTTGAAGCCTCTGTATTCATAAACTAAAGCAGCTCCCACAAACAGAACAGAACTGTACTTCCACTTGCTCTTACTAAGTTTCACAGCAAATGTATTACTACCACTGCTTAATGATCTGAGTAACACTAAGTTAAACACACATACGTGCATAAGTGCACCATGATGTTAAAAGTTGGCTTTATCTAAGCCTTCGTACCTCTGCACTCTGGGATCCTTGCACCCCCATCCCAATCCCTGCTTCCCTCAGTATGCAATGATGCATTTGTGTTTGATTTGAGATGGAAAGGCAGTAATGATTTAAAGCCTTATTATCCACTGTGCAAACTAAACAGTGTACTCTGCCGATCAATCAAATAGAAAGCCTTCAATCCATCTTTTTCCATGGCTCAGCTGAGACCCCTCTTAATACTCTTCAGCATTATTATACACACACAAACAAATTAGCAAACAAACAAAATGGGGAAGAAGAGGGAGAAGAAAGGATGAGGAGACATACAGACTGCGTTTGAACTGCATCTGATGCAAACAGGGGAAGAAAAGACCCCCTGAGCTACACTGACCCCTCAGCGCTCACGCAGCGATGCAAACCCACCTCAGCATTACACTGAAGCTTTTCCTTTTGGAGCTCAGGGCCTACTGCACCATTCCAACTGTTTTCCAAACAGAGCTGTTGGAACTGGTGCCAGGGGGGAGCCAGAGCCCAAAGCTCCAGCACAATCAGTCCCAGTGACCAGGCCCCTCCTGGAGCAGCCCTGGGCTCCACTCTCAGAGGGGCTTGGGACAAGGGCCTGTAGGGACAGGCCAAGGGGAATGGCTTGAACCTGCCAGAGGGGAGGCTGAGCTGAGCTCTTAGGCAGAAGCTCTTCCCTGTGAGGGTGCTGAGGCGCTGGCACAGGGTGCCCAGAGAAGCTGTGGCTGCCCCATCCCTGGCAGTGCTCAAGGCCAGGTTGGACACAGGGGCTTGGAGCAAGCTGGATTCTATGAAAACCATTTCAGGCAGATTGTGACCTGGTTCACTTGTTGTGCTTTGCCTCAGCTGTTAAATGATTTAAACTGGAAGCTGTATTTTTTCTTGTTGTACCATGGAAAAGAAATGCAAAGTCATCCGATGGAAAACCGTAAGTAAAACTTCCATCAGTGAACAGCGCATTTGGTGTCTTAGTGCTGTCAGATCTCCTGTGGAGCAAGCCATCTGCTGGGGGTGAAACCAGCTCTGTTTGCAATACGGAAGCATTCTAATTAATGAAGTAAAAATAGCAGTTTGGCTTAAGAGGCTTTGGCAATTCATAAATGTACTTAAGTCCATCCATTCATCACACACATCCCTCTCCTCGAGGTAGGTCGCTGAAGCAGGGTATGAGTGATGGCTTCAGTGTGTTTGTTGAGGGAGCTGCAACACAGATCCAGTGAAGCATCACCCAGCACTGAGAGCACTGCTAAAATGCCTCAGAACCTTTCCAATAGTTATTCTGGGGTTTGTTCTCCATCCCTACTGCATTTTGATGCACTAACCTCACCTCTAGGAGCATGGAGCTGGAACTCTATGTGATAGAACCACAGGATCCCAGACTGCTTTGGGTTGAAGGGACCTTAAATTTCCTCCAGCTCCAACCCCTGCCACAGTCAGGGATATGTTCCACTAAAGCAGCTTGCTTCAAGCCCCTGTGCCCAACCTGGCCTTGATAGTACAAATGCCTCATAAACATACATTAGAATGTGAAGGTCCATTGCCTGTCATTAGACATCCCAGATCAACTACTCATATTGTTTGCTGGTCATGAAAATGCACAACAAAGCCCAGCTGCAGGGCCAGGGGCCACAAGGCTGCTAACAGCAACAGCAGAACTAAAGAACTCTCTCTTGTGCAGTCTGTGCTTATTTTTATTACTGCAGAGCTTGGAAGCCTGAACTGGAATTGGGGTCCTAGCGTGTTGGCAGCCTGTACTTAAACACAGTGAGGAAACAACCCCTGTCATAAGAAATTTATTAGCTTAAGCCTCCTACAAGAGACACTGTCAGCATTGCTCCCCCTGACCTTCACGACAAGAAGTGAGGATTTTCCTTGCAGGCACAGGTACACACGCCTCTGAAGAACTCATATGATTTACACTGGGCAGAATGAATCCTTCAAGTTTAGGTATCAGTGACACAGATCAGTGCCTTCATCTCGAACCCTTTAAGCAGCACTGGAAAGAAGCAGGTACATCTGATCTGAGGTACAATTCATCTTCCCTGTTTCATAGGGGAACAGCAGCATCCTTGTTTCTCACTATTGATAACAAATGAGTATCTTCTCCAGAGACACCTATACTCTATGAGGTGTGTGTTAATCAGAACCCAGACCCTCTGCTTTGCTATCTTTTCAGTGTGGGAAGATAGTCTGCAGGTCTTTTCCAACCTGTTTGATTCGATGAATAGTGAATAAAGTGCCACCAGCAAGAACATCAGTTTCTGCAAACGAGCACCTGGACTCCGATGCATCCTTTTCACACCTACAAACCCAGTCTAATGCATCCTTTCCCATGTTTTCCTCTTCAATCCAGCCATGGATCACTGCTCACCGTGCCAGGAGGAGACCTGGGCACCTCATGGTGAGCACCTTGGCTAAGGCCTGCTTTAATACCTGGCCCTGCAAGCACAGAACCACCTAAACCCCTTGAGCCCATTGCTCAAGCCTACACATCCAATTCAGACAGCAGGATTAATCTTAACCTCACCTGTAAGAGTCTGTCATGCCAGTTCCTATCTGTGATTTTTAACTGGAAGCATGTATCTTCCAAATTCACCCTCAAACTAGATAAGAGTTTAAGATTAGCACACACAAGGCAGATTTACAGATTTAATTACTATAAATATCATCCCAGCAGTGTGGCTCCTCATGACCTCTCTTATCAAGCACTCCACACACTGGCAGCCCAGGACCTTCTCAGATCTCACTTTTGGAGCCTTTATCTTCCTGATCTTTCCATCATGTTTGCTGAGCAAAGCTCCCCAGACTGTGGGCTACAGTGACTGCAGAGGTCTGGGACACTCTATGAAGAAAGCAACAGTCATCTTTGTCAGCCTGTGCATTATTTCCACATCACTACATTACTGCCAAAGTCATCTTTTTACCACCATCTGATGAACATTCCCAGTCTCACTGATGCACACAAGCAACTGCTGCAATTTGAGTATCAGTATTACATGACATGAAATAAAAGGGGTCTTTGAATAAGACCAGGCTGGCAGCAAACCACTGCTGGCAAAGATTTCTTGGCTTCACTCCTGTCTTACAGCACACATCAGTATCTGAAAATCACAGTTGTTTCTGGCATGTACAGGTTAAATTAGGAGATGGGGGCTGGAATTTGTTTGCAGAGAGTATCTTTGGTGAATTGGTACCATCTGCGTCATGAAAACGCATGGGGTTTATGGGGTGACCTCTTTGCTGCCATTACGTTACATGTATTTTTACATCACTGCCGAAGCAAAGCCAAGTACCACAGCACAAAGCACCCCCTGAACAGAGGATCACTTCCAGCCCTAAAAACTGCTCACGTGACTGAGCGCTCCTACAAGCAGCACACGCGATGAGCACACACAGATGTGTAACAACGAGTCTGCGCTGACTTCTGATGCTAGGAAATGCACGGGAAGTTTAAAATTAGTTTTAACTTCAGCTCAGATGGCTGCTAGTTCATTAAAATCCATTTAAAATGTGAAGACTTGAGAACTCTGCAATGTTATGACCAATGCAGAGGGAGACATTCTCCTGTTGTAAAGACACTCAGAAGATGCACCCCAACTGCCCTGCAAATAGGGGGTAAGTAAAGCACATGCACAAACAAGCCAAGCTCCGTGGAGTTCTTTAACCCTCAACCAATAGCTGTGGCCACCCCAACAGCACACAGTGCTCACGCACAGAACCTTGTCCTTGCTCACTGAAAGGGGCTTCCACAATAAGGAAGTCAAAGGCAGGAGCTCTTCCACAACGTTCTCTTCTTGCTCCAGCAGCCAAGGCTAATGGCCAAGCCACCCTCTCTGCTGTCAGCACTGTCACCCACAGCACATAGCAAAGGCCTATGCACCAGAAGCAGCACAAGTCAGAACACCTTGCCCACAGCCATGGCAAACCTACCAGTCTCCTCTCTCCCTTTCTTCTTCCCTCCGAAGCCCACAAAACCTCTGCCCTTCACAGGAGATTAACCCAGTTCCCTGGCCCCAAGCTGCCCATTATCCACTCTCCCCAGCGGTGGAGCAAGGCCAGCTGCCTGGTTTCTTTCACGCACAGTATCCTAAAGAGACTCATTTGGGAAAAGCACCCTGGGATAAATCACTGCTGCTGCAAAGTCTCAGTACAAAATACTAACAGACTTTGTGTCTTGAACAGACAGAACAACCCCAAAGTTGACATTAACCTCTTGTGATGCCCGAGAACCTGTGCACAAAACACCCACTGATGGAACAACCCTGGAACAAGTTACAACGTGACTGCATTACATTTGCATTCATCAAAAGAAGACACTTCTTTCATTTTCCACAACAGACTTCTCTTTTTTGTGACCCTACTGAATTTAAAAAGCACAGGTTTCAGTTTAACCTAATGCAGATAATCCCACAACAGGATTTTATTAAGTTCCCAAGCAGCCCACACACCCCTCCTCACCTCACAGTTAGGGCCCCGGAGCTGGTGCAGGCCTGGAGCACAAGTGTGATGGGGAAGGGCTGAGGGACCTGGGGGCTTCAGATCGAGAAGAGAAGGCTCAAGGGGGACCTGATGGCTCCCTACAACTGCCTGACAGGAGGATGGAGCCAGGAGGGGCTGGGCTCTGCTCCCAAGGAACAAGGGATGGGACAAGAGGAACCGGCCTCAAGCTGCACCAGGGCAGGTTTAGATGGAGCTGAGGAACAATTCCTGCCCCAGAGGGTGCTCAGGAAATACTTCCCTTAGGAAAACAGGAAGAAAATTAAGAAAACTGCCCTGAATTAATAAACAAATATTAGGACAGCCCCACTCTGCTGCCGTCACACACTGAGCAGTAGCTTCTGTTTCATTTGGTTTCTGTCTCTTTGTGTCCTGATCTTCCTGAAGTACTTCCAGGTGTGGCTCCCACAGCTCCCAAGAGGTGCTGCACAGGAGGAACGTTTGCTCCCCCAGAACAAATAAGGAAGTTCCATTTTCACGACTCCACACCTCTTGTAAAGTGATGATCTGGAGCATCTCAAGGAGAGAGGTGAACGCTGCTGCTTGTACAAAGAACCTCCAGCAGAGACAAGTGTCTCCACTAAACAGGGAGGATGGATCTCAAGCACTTAAAGCAAGAACTTGGTGCTCACTGCAACTGTTGATAAAGAGAATCACTGAATGGTTTGGGTTGGAAAGAAAAAAGGAAGAGCGAATGCAGCTCCAAAAAGGAATAAAGACATTCCAGACATGGGCTCGCCAACACTCAGCACAAAGAGACACTTACCTGAACGCAGTTAAACCTCTGTCTTCACAAAACCAGGACCTTGGTACCCAATGTCCTCAGCTGGGAGCTGCAGAGGCACAGGAGAAAAGCCACCCTTGCAAAGCCCTTGAGAAACCCTGGAGGCTGGGAAGAGGATGAAAAAGGGAATTAATTTTAACCTCCACTGAACTGCACTGGATCATATTTGCAGACATCACACTAGAACAGCTCACTGTACATCACTAAGTCTTACATAAGCTGGCCAATAAATGCACAAAAATCCCTCGAAAACATGAATCATACATAGACTATAACTCTAGGATAAAGAGAGATGGTTTCAACATCTGTCAATGTAACAAGTGCAAGAATCAACACATCCCGTGGATAAGTCATACTGAATATAAATAATATTTATCTTTAGGAACTAGGGGAAAAAAAGTGATATGGAAAAATCCCACATCTTTGGTGGAAATTTAAGCAAAGGCCTGCTTAGACTAACAAGGATTAATAATGAAGAGAGTGAGATGAAAATGGAGCAGGTTAACACAGATGTAAGGACAGAGGGCTGAGCCCTGAAGACAAACCAACCTCTTCCAAATACCCTCAGCGCAGAGCAGGAGCACAAGCAAGGCTGGCCTTTAGGCATACTCCAAAGGCTGGGAGGGCACCGTAAGTGCAGCAATTGGGTACACACACAGAGACCCAACAGCAGGTTAAGGGCAAAGGCTTGGTCTTTATCAAAGTACGGTCTGGGCAAACAGAAGCAGCACTTTCCACTGCACTCCTTGCACCTCCTGCAGCATCCAGCAACCACCTTTCATTTAATAAGCCATAGAGGAACTAATGAAGTAGGTCTAGTTCCATTTTGTTTGGGAATAATCCTACCGTGCTGCTCAGGAGAACACTTCCAGGCGGTGCAGAAGGGTTTGACTTCAGCCACTGCCTGTTTCAATCAGGTATTGGAATAAGCTCCCTAGGGAAGCCGATTCATTGGCGGGGGTGGGGGGGGATTCACCTGGACAGGATGCTGGGCTGCCTTGTTTAGGCTGTGTTGCTCCAAAAAAAGGTTGGAGCTGCTGGAGCGAGTCCAGAGGAGGCCGTGGAGATGCTGCGAGGGCTGGAGCAGCTCTGCTCTGGAGCCAGGCTGAGAGAGCTGGGCTGGGGCAGCCTGGGGAAGAGAAGGCTCCTGAAGGGGAGACCTTAGAGCAGCTCCAGTGCCTAAAGGGGCTGCAGGAAAGCTGGAGAGGGGCTTGGGACAAGGGCCTGTAGGGACAGGACAAGGGGAATGGCTTGAACCTGCCCGAGGGGAGACTGAGATGAGCTCTTAGGCAGAAGCTCTTCCCTGAGAGGGTGCTGAGGCAGTGGCACAGGGTGCCCAGAGAAGCTGTGGCTGCCCCATCCCTGGCAGTGCTCAAGGCCAGGTTGGACACAGGGGCTTGGAGCAAGCTGCTCCAGTGGAAGGGGTTCCTGCCCGTGGCAGGGGTTGGAGCTGGAGGAGCTTTGAGGTCCCTTCCAACTCTGATTATGAGAAAACACATTATATATTCATCACACTAAGGGAAAATGGCAAAATCACCACCCAAGTGTTGAATGTTTCTAAATCAGTTTCTTTAGAACATTCAATACTTGGTGTATTTCCAGAATTGTGGAAAACAGTTTGCTTGGATCAAAGGAGAAATCTAATTTTACAGATTATTTGTTTTGGTTGACTCATGCCTTCAGTTGAACGAATCTGGGTTTGTTACTTGCATGTGATCTGCCATCAGACATCACAGTGTTCTTTCTGAATTAACAGATGAAATAGGTTTGTATCAGTGAATTCAACTTCCTTCATTGCCTTGTTTGGGATTTTAAGCAGCTGATTATTAAGGCCTCCTCAGACATCCTGGAAAAGGCGTTCCAGTTTCCCAACAGTTTGGCTTAACAAATCCCTCCAATTACTTCTAATAGATTCTTTCAAGCAAGTGTCCATATCCCTCATGAGCTGCCTATGGGAATTTTGTGGATGAAGAAGAGAAGCCAAAGTCATTTGATGTGGAAAATGTAACTTTATCTCCTTTGCATGTCAGCATGGAGCGTTTCAGCAGCTTTTGATACGTGATTAGCCAGAAAACATCTGCTCCCTCTCCTGGTTCAGAGAGAGTAAGACAGCAATGGGAGGTTACTACGAACCTGCAGATACACTACCACCACCAAACTCCAGATACAGCCACAGCTACACAGCATATACGGATTTTACTGTCCCCTGAAACACCTGTGTCACCACAGTCTGACTGCAATAGTATATTGATGTATTTCTTTCCTTAGCCAGAAAAACTCTGCTAGATTTAGCAAGAGAACTGATGCTTCTGCTTTGCTTAGCCCCTGTGCAGTACTGCACTGGAAAGCTCAACACCTTGACCCATCTCACATGCACTAAGAAGACTCTGACAAAACCAGCTGCTGTGAGCTTTCCTGCAGTACTGGTCAGCACAAATGGGTGCTCATGTGCAAGGGCACAGGATGAGGCATTACCCCATTGTCGTGGTTTAACCCCAACCAGACAGCTTTCACTCACTCACTCCCCCCCTTTCTTGCCCTCCCCCTACTCCTGGAGGGACGGAGAGGAGAATCAGAAAGAATGCAACTCCCACGGGTTGAGGTAAGAACAGTTTAGTATCTAAGGTATAACACAAATCACTACTGCTACCACCAATAATAGTAATGATAAAGGAAATAACAAGGGAAGAGAATACAACACCCCATCACCAGGTGACCAATAACTTGCCCCCCCAGCCCGACCGATACCTCCTCCAACCCTGCAGTCCACTTAGCCCTTCCGGCTAACCCCAGTTCCCCCCTGGGCATGACGTGCTGTGGTATGGAATACCTCTTGGGTCAGTTTGGGTCAGGTGTCCTGTCTCTGCTTCCTCCCGGCTTCCCCTCCTCCCTGGCAGAGCAGGAGGCTCACAAAGTCCTTGGCCAAACCAAAACATCATTTTTATCAGCTCTGTTCCCAGCCTGAAAGTAAAACACAGCACTGCACCAGCTACCCAGACAGAGAAAAATGACTGCTACTGCTAAACCCAGGACACCCATTTACAAACATAATCCTAAGGCACACATTCTTCCCTGTGAGGGTGCTGAGGCGCTGGCACAGGGTGCCCAAAGAAGCTGTGGCTGCCCCATCCCTGGCAGTGCTCAAGGCCAGGTTGGACACAGGGGCTTGGAGCAAGCTGCTCCAGTGGAAGGGGTCCCTACCCATGGCAGAAGTCAGAGCTGGGTGAGCTTTAAGGTCTCTTCCAACCCAAACCAGTCTGGAACTCCATGATATAGCACCACAGATGACAATCAGGCAACACTGAGAAAGGCCTAAAAATCCCTCTATGGAAAAGAAATTAGTACATATGTCTGTATTTGATGGAAGCAAAAAAGATAAAGAATGAAACAAAAATTCCATCTCAAGTGGGTGGAAAAGGCCACAAAGAGGATGAGAACAAAACTCACCGAACGGGTAATAAAGTCACTTTTCGGGCTGTGGCAACAGAGCAGGTGGGTGAGGACATCCCCTGCTTGCTCCTCCCCACAGGACGCAGCCAGCCTCAGTCAACACTTGTGTTGTTACAGCTGGAGATGTTCAAATGTGTGAAAGCACTGGCAAGGCCCAGGCTGACTGAGCTGGGTCATCCCTGCTTGCCCCACGTACACAGGAGCATGAAGCAGCACAGGTTGATCCACTCCGGTGGAACGGGTGAGTTAATGAAACCATTACAAACACAGGCTCTTTCACGGACACCCCCTTGTCGTGGGGAAAGAGCTTGCGTGCCCTTGTGAAGTTGGGAGTTATGCTGGTGGTGGCTTATGCTTCCGGTAGGGTCTCCCATGCCAGTCAGCTCTCAAATGAAGGGTCAGACAAAGTGTGTCCATGGGCAGGATGGGCTCACTAGCCTTCAGGCAACCATCCTAGGAGAAGGACAACTCCAACTTCAAACCCGGGCAGATGGAGCTCGTGTAGCCCTGTAAGGCCATCCATCTAAGAGAAGGATACTCTAATTAAACCTACGACCTGAGGACTTTGCTGTCACCGTCCAAGCTCGCTAGGCCCTGGCAGATAAACCTCAGGTGTAAAGGGTGAGGCCAGTTCTGCGCACGCTGTGCCTCACCTAAAGTAAATCCACTGCGCAGGCCCGAAGGGTTTACCCACACTTGCAAAGCCCTGCAGCGACAGGCGAGGGACGAAACGGCAGGTGATAAGGTGCACTGGAAGTGCATGCAGGCGGTTCAGGACATTGGTCGCTCAAGTCTGACCCAGGAGATGTCAGTCTTGTTCGGCAGCATCCTGAATGACCAAGCAGCCTTTTTCAAGGACAGCACTGCTTGCTCCATATGGAGAGAGGCCTAGAAAAGGTGGCCTAACCAAAGCTCATCTCCCCCTCCACCTGGTTGGCTAGCCGCGGCCAACGGGCTTCTTCTATTGCGGTCAATTAAAAACAAAGAGACAAAGGCATACACCTGCCTCCAAAGGTGTGTCCAGATTGACACTCGCATGTTGGAACATCAGAACCATGCTTGATACAGTGAACAGTGGGCGTCCTGAGCGCCGTTCTGCGCTAATTGCCCATGAATTGTCACGTCTTAACATCGATATCGCTGCACTCAGTGAAGTTCGCCTTCATGAGGAAGGTAGCCTCAAAGAACGTGGTGCTGGCTATACACTGTACTGGTCAGGCAAACCCAAAACTGAAAGTCATCTTTCTGGAGTCGGCTTCATGATTAAGAACTCCATAGCCTCCAAACTTGAAAATTTGCCGATAGGTCATTCCGACCGTATTATCTCCTTACGTCTTCCACTACACAATAAGCAACACGTTGTTCTTTTCAGCATATATGCTCCAACTCTGCAAGCTGACCCTGCAGAAAAAGAAAAATTCTACTCCGACCTGCGTCACCTCACTCAGAAAGTTCCTATAGAAGATAAGATCATAATCCTTGGTGACTTCAACGCCCGAGTAGGAAAGAACTTTGAAGCCTGGAAAGGAGTACTAGGCAAGCACGGTGTTGGCAACTGCAATGATAACGGTCGTCTCTTACTAGAGTTCTGTGCAGAGCAACAGCTTACCATCACCAACACTATCTTCCAGCAGAAAGACAGCTGGAAGACAACCTGGATGCATCCACGATCTAAACATTGGCACCTTATTGATTATGTTTTAGTGCGCCAGAGAAATATTCGTGATGTCTGCCAGACCAGAGTGATGCCTAGTGCAGAATGCCAAACAGACCACCGCCTTGTGCGTTGCAAACTTAATTTCCACTTCAAGCCCAAACCTAAGAGGGGCGGCATTCCAAGGAAGAGGCTCAATGTTGATAATCTTCAAATAGCTGCAGTGAGGGACAGCTTTCAGGCTAACCTTCAAACTAGGCTTGAAGACCAACTTACAGATTCTTCTCCTGAAGCGCTTTGGCAACATATCAAAAACAGCATCCTTCAGTCCTCCGTAGAATCCATTGGGTTCTCCTCAAAGAAAAACAAAGACTGGTTTGACGATAGCAACCAGGAGGTCCAGGAATTGCTGACAAAAAAGAGATCTGCTCATCAAGCACACCTCGCTCAGCCACTCTGCCATGTAAGAAAAGCAGCCTTTCGTCTTGCATGTAGCAAACTCCAACAGAAACTTAGAGACATCCAGAACAAGTGGTGGCTCAAACTAGCAGAAAAGACTCAACTATGTGCAGATTTGGGTGACCACAGAGGATTCTATGAGGCTCTGAAGGCAGTGTATGGACCCACATTCCAGGTTCAAAGCCCCTTACTTGGTGCAGATGGCCAAACGCTTCTTACAGATAAAATCTCCATCCTGAATCGCTGGTCTGAACATTTTCAAACCCTCTTTAGTGCTAATCGTGTAGTTCAAGGTGAAGGAATCCAGCACATTCTGCAACATCCGGTGAAAAACGAATTGGATTTAGCCCCTACCATGGGAGAGACTCTTAAGGCCATACAGCAGGTGAAAACTGGCAAGGCAGCTGGGGTTGACGGAGTCCCACCTGAAATATGGAAGCATGGAGGCCAAGCACTCCACGCTAAATTTCATGAGCTAGTTGTGTGCTGTTGGGAACAAGGCAAAATACCGTCAGACTTTCGTGACGCAATCATCGTCACTCTGTATAAGAAAAAAGGTGTCAAGTCAGACTGCTCAAACTACCGTGGTATAACTCTGCTCTCCATTGCTGGTAAAATTCTTGCAAGAATACTGTTGAACAGACTAGTACCTGCCATCGCAGAAGAACTTCTAACTGAAAGTCAGTGTGGTTTCAGGGCTAATAGAAGTACCACAGACATGGTATTTGTTCTCAGACAATTGCAAGAAAAGTGTAGAGAACAGAATAAGGGGTTATACGTAACTTTCGTTGACCTCACCAAAGCTTTTGACACTGTGAGCAGGAAAGGCTTGTGGCTGATCTTAGAACGATTAGGTTGTCCCCCCAAGTTCCTGAAAATGATTATTCTGTTACATGAGGATCAGCAAGGCCAAGTCAGGTATGGTGATGCACTCTCTGAGCCTTTCCCAATAACCAATGGTGTGAAACAAGGTTGCGTTCTCGCACCGACCTTATTCACAATCTTCTTCAGCATGATGCTCCAAAGGGCTACAGCAGACCTCGACGAACAAGACGGCATTTATATTCGATATTGTACCGATGGTAGCGTATTCAATCTAAGGCGACTGAAGGCCCACACTAAGACCCTAAACCATCTTGTCTGTGAACTGCTCTTTGCTGATGATGCCGCCCTTGTTGCCCACACAGAAGCAGCTCTGCAGCGTTTAACATCTTGCTTTGCGGAGGCGGCTGAGGTTTTTGGGCTGGAAGTCAGCTTGAATAAGACAGTAGTCCTCTACCAGCCTGCACCCCAAGAAGATTATCGCCATCCCCATATTACCATCGGCGAGTCAGAGCTTAAGACAGTTCAGCAGTTCAGCTATCTGGGAAGCATCATTTCCTCGGATGCCACGATCGACAAAGAGATAGACAACAGAATAGCAAAGGCATATAGTGCCTTTGGAAAACTCCATAAAAGAGTCTGGTGTAATAAACACCTGAAGAAAAGTACAAAGATCAGTGTCTACAGAGCCATTGTATTGTCTACTCTTTTATATGGGTCTGAATCATGGGTCATCTATCGTCATCACCTGCGACTCCTGGAACGCTTTCATCAGCGCTGCCTTCGTACAATTCTAAACATCCATTGGACTGACTATGTGTCTAATGTCACTGTCCTCGAACAGGCAGAGGTCACCAGCATCAAGGCCACATTGCTGAAACTGCAACTGCGCTGGGCAGGGCACGTCTCTAGGATGAAGGATCACCGCCTCCCCAAGATCGTGTTTTACGGTGAACTTGCCACCGGTAGCCGCAAGAGAGGTGCCCCAAAGAAGAGATACAAGGACTCCCTGAAACAATACCTTAGCCTTGGCCATACTGACTACCATCAGTGGTCCACCTTGGCCTCCAATCGGGAGACTTGGAGGCACACCATACATAATGCCGCTGACTCCTTTGAGAGTTCACGAAGAACTAGTCTCGAGAAGAAAAGACAACGCAGGAAGAATCGTGTCCCACCTGTTCCACCCAAGGAGACCTTCTGCTGTGCTTTTTGTAGCCGGATTTGCCTATCCCACATTGGCCTTCTTAGTCATCAGCGCGCTTGTAGTAAGCGTGGGTAAATGCCCTTCCCAAATCTTCGTTCGCGAAGTCAAGCCATGATGATGACAAACACAGGGCAGGACTGCTCAGAGCTGTCAAGTTAGGATTATTTGTGGGCTATAAAGCAAGGGAGGTTAACATCTGTGGTGTTATAAAAATGGTATTTGTGGATCAGAAGCAAAGAATTGTGTGTTAGGACAACATGGGCAGTGGCTGCTAAAATTCTCCCTGAGATGGCTGTGCAGGATTGAGGCAAAAGCTTTATTGTCCAAGCATTCTTTATGTGCTTGGGAAGAACACTGGGTATCTGAATGAGACACAGGCTGCCCAAATCAATGTGCCTTAATAAGAACAATGCGTGCGTACACACAGCTCCTCCCGATCTATGCCCCTCTTCAGAGGGAAAACCCTCAATTCTATACATGAAAAGCATTAAGGAAGGGTCAGTTCACTCTCAATCAACTCAAGGGCAAGACTTCACTGTGGTCAGAGGAGCTGCGGATTTGTCAGCATAGCCCAGACTTGTTTCAAAATGGATTTATGAACAGATAGCAAAAGCTTTGCAAGAAAAATGGTCTGAAGTTGGATGGAACACCTTGAGCATGTGAACACGTTTGGTACTCAGCACCACGAGGCATTCTGCAAGTCTGATGGGTCTTTTTAATACCTCGCTTCTAATACCTTCTGTAGGCCATCAGCTGGATCTCATCACTCAGCAATTCCTTTCAGACACAAAACCCAAACAGCAACTGTGACCCTCTCAAACTCTTTGGGGGTAAAAATGATGCTCAGAGTTCCAAAGGAGATCAGATAGATCAGAAACTGTGAGGAGTTCTGGCAAAGCAGTGATGAGACCTTCCAAAATGCCTTTTATCTTGGAAAGGCAAGAATCAAAAGAGAAGAGCATCTGACAGGGCTCTTTTAGTCATGGAATTCAAATACAAAGTGCAGGTTCCAAAAGGCCCCATAAATGCATTGGAAGTTGGAAGTAATTGGCTCTCCTGTGAACCAGGAAAGAGGAGCAATAAAAACCCTACACCAAAACCATCAGGAATGACAGGCAGCTGGGAAGCTCCAGAGAGAAACTATGTGCATTTTGTCAACCAAGAACAAGTAAGACACAATCCCTAAGTAGCCCAGAAGAGCAGACACCCTCTGGGCTGCCTTATAAAGGAGCAGATGCATTTAAAATGCAAAAGAAATAAAGACAAGAACACTGTAAGAATCTACCTCAGCCTCTGCCAGAAATAAAAGGCAAATTCCTGGACTTGGACCGCACAAAATAAGGAGGAATAAAACTAACTAAAACAGAGTTTTGCAGCTGAATTTTACTAGGTTCTAAAGGGAATCTGAGCTCTTATGGTAGTGTAAATTGAACGTGATAATGTACGAAGGAAATAAGCCATCTGCTTGGAAAAGAAACAAGGGCAATTGCAATAGGCGGAAAAACACAGGCTTATTAACACGGTATTGGAATGAATATATTAGCAGATTGATTAGATGTGAACTGCTGAGATACACACCCAGATCAATGAATGCTCAGTAGAAGCAAGAAAACTGCAGACAAATATGAGAGGTCCCTCCTGTGCTGGGGCCCCAAGCTGGATGCAGGACTTGCATAGAACATAGAACGCAGAATTACTGGGAAAGAAGCCTCAAAACCATAGCTGACAAGCAGTGACAGGCAGGAGTGCCTACCTGCAGGTTTTAGTGCAGCTGCTTGCCCCAGCCATAGGGCTTCTGGCCACAGTAATCATGCTGGAGCTTCAATCAGCAGGAACAGAAGGATGGAGCAAAGCACAGTCCTTTAAAACAAACATATCCTGAGTAAGTTTACCCGAGGATACAAACGGGAGTCAGAAAAGGTGCATGTCTGCATCTATCTGTAATTTAGTTTAGATTAGAAAAAGAAAGGTAATATTTAAGTATATTGAGATCACATTTCAGCTTCAGACACTGGCGTCATGGAATATCCATTTGTGACAGAAGACAACAAAAACCTCATCAAAATACTACTGCAGTCATAATGTGTCCTCAAGGCACTACTGAAAAAGGCCTCGAGTGCCTTTGAGCCACAAGAGAATTTCTGTTAAGACAAGAGATTAACTACATGCACGAGTACCCATGCACAGAGTTGTACCACATGCAGTGGGCTGCTACTAAGTCCTATGAGTTGGGAAACTACATACACACAGAGAATTTACCACAGGAGATGACCCCACCTCATGATGCAGTACAAGTGCCTGTATTTTAACTGCATTACTGCATGTAACTGTACATCTGAGTGGTATTCTTCTTTGATAAATAGTGTGTGTGTTCCTAAACCACAACAGCATTAAGAGCAGAAAAGGAAAAGCACCCACCCCATCAGAGTCAAAATAAATGGTAACCACAGCTCTTCAGAGGAGCTGCTCAGCAGTTGCTGAAGGAGGAATAATAAGGCATTTTCCTGTTACTGCTACCAGTGCTCTTTTAATCACAAAGCATTATCAAAACCACATCACAACACCTAGAGATTGTTCATCTGACTTGGCTGACCCCGTTACTAACTGCACTACTGCAACTGAAAGGCACTGCCAAGAACACTCATTTCAAACCCAAGGTGCTCGCTTGGATCCCCCGCCATGAAAGCCCTGCAATACCTTCAGCCCAGCACTGCAATGCAAAATGACCAGAGCGTAGGAAATGAAGATGCAGACATGGGAATTTCATCCAAACCCACACACACCAGAGACACCCAAGTGGGCTCACACCCACCTACAGAACTTACAGGCATTCCACGGAAGGTGAATCAACAGCAGACCTGAAACCTCCAACATGTTCTATTCACAGCACAGAACCTAAGATGCTGAGTTTGTTCCCAGTTCCCAGGGATGGGAAAAGCCCCATGTACAAGGGTGGGTCTGGCCTCATCTGCCTTGGCTGCTGGGGCGCTCTACCCTCCAGATCACACTTCCCCATGGAGAAACAGCTTCTGAGGCAAATCAGAGCACCAAAACCATCAGGAAGCTTCATTTCCAACTTCTGACTGGCAATCTAAGTCATGCTAATAATGAAAACCATGTTTAAAAGTCAATAAATAGCCCATCTTTTTGAAGCACCCACCAACACAACCCACCCCAAATCCCACCAGTGAAGGTGGAGGCCTGAAGGTAGCATTCACTGAGTGAAAAAGTTCTAGAGAACAGACCCTCGGATCTGCTACACACGAGCCTTTATTCCAGGGGTGGGAGGATTCCTCAGGATCCGTCCCTTTGCATACCAAGAGAGCAAGAAGGAACAGAGGATGAAGAGAAAAGGAGCCCTGAGGTTTAGGAAATGAGGAAGATGAGGTGTATCATGTTGGGCTGTTTAGACCAGTATAGGACTGTCACTGCCTGTGACAGGGTCACAAACTCCTGTTGTATATGGTTAGAGAAGTACTCTCCTTTTTATATCAACTTTTAAAGCATCGAATTTTCAGCTCTCCACAACTGCAAAGTAAATAATAAAGCAGCAAATTTCAGGCTTAGACTACTGCATGCTACAGACATGGAAGAGTTACTCATTTGCTTTTCCTTACTAAAGCAATACAGAATTAAATGTATTTATGTATAAAATCTAGGCAGCAGTGCACCCATCTAATGTCACGTTAAGAGTCTGACAGATTGACACTTACCTGAAATGTGATTTCCCAATGGAGAGAGTTTTCCATTTACACACTATTAATATAACAAACCTTCTCATCTCCTTTCTTTTTATTCCCCTTTCTCTCCCCTGAAGAACACCAGCCAGAACCTCTCACTGAAGCACCTGATTTCAAAGGCAGACTTGTAATAAATTAAACATACAGGATAGTCATTAGGCACTAGAGAAAAGCTCTTCCATTAAACACTGTCACATTCTTTCTCAAGACGCTCCATCTCTGTTTTGCTCCAAGACAGACGTGCAGCCACATCAAATCTCATTTCAGAACTAACATTCTTCATTCACAAAAACCAGAAACACGTCTTTGCAAAGCTCTGCAAGTACAAGATCCTTCAAACTGCGTTGGGAGCTAAGCCAGAAGGAATACTGGGGACTGATAACAGAATATCTGACAAAGATAGAGCTCTGTACAGAAACCACTCTTTCAGATGACTTGGCTCTGCACTTCCCAAAGGCGGTATCACCAAAAGACTTGTACTTTCCTGGGCCTTAAACTGTGCATGTGATACTTCACAGGGATACTGACTCACAAGAGAACAGAGCCATCTGCTCCTGGGTCTGCCCCAAACCTGCGTTTCATGCAGGTACCTCCCTCAGATTAACCACTCCTGCAACAAAAGACTGAGGAGCTCAGAAGGAAAGGAAATCTCCTTCCTAAGAGCTGTGAATGAGAACCGTGACCTCAGGCTCTTTGCAAAACAGACATTTCCCCACTGTAGCAGGTACACCAGGCACAGTAACTAATGCAAGGGAGTCAACACCTGCATGCACTGCTTGAGCCTTCTGTGACAAGGATCTCCAGGATCAACCAGCACAAACTGGGGCTCTCACCAGACACCAGATTAACATTAGTGAGGTCTAAGGGACCCCAAACACCGCCACAGGGCAACCTCAGGGCAAACTGAGAGCAACTTCCCCTTCCCCACATAAAAGATAGGAAGATATTAAAAGTGAGGGGTGACATCTGGCACTGTGAAAAACGTGTACTAACTTGTTTCAGCATGGGAAACCAGCCCCTCTGACCCACAGCGTTTGTCACTGCTGCATCCCTGCACCTCCACTCGTGCTTCCCCATGCAATGTACGTTCACATTATTGACACAGATGCACAGGCACAAATAAGCGCTGTAACCCAAAATACTCAGACTGTGCTGCCAGATGGCTGCAAAAAGAGAAATGAAAGAGCTAATTAAAAGCTCTTAAGCTGCCAGCTCCACTTTGGGAAACAAATACAATTAATTGAAAATGTTTCTAAAGCATCTGAGGATTTCTGCACTGCTTCACTATTACAACCTCCCCTAACCTCCTCCACGGATCAACCAGGCCAAGCCATAGGAACCAGGGCTGACTGTAAAGTCCTTTTCTGGGGTGGCAGAAAGAGGAAACTAACGGAAACGGCAACTAAACTTGGGTGATTTCTCCTTAATTCCATCTCTCCACATTCCTCTCTCTCCCTCCTGCTTAAAAATGTAAAGTAAAACCATTTGCTCCTGCTATCACAAGTATTGCTTATGAGGAAGGTTTCACTGGCACAAGTCACCACAGTCACTGCAAAGGGAAAAAAAGGTTTCTTTTTCATTTCCATAACTGAAATATGAGCCTTGATGTCAGTTTACTGCAGGATTATGTAGAACTATGATTTGCTTTCCCTCCATCTTATCTCCCCAATAAAACAGATTATGGTTTACATACAGTTTAATAGACATCTGTTTTTAAATACTGAATCACAGGACAATATTCAAATTACCTGTGATGATGTTTGAGTCTACAAGATCACCAACTGAGTATGAAGCCATTAGAAAGACCAAAACACACATGAAAGGAACCTTCCAAACCCATAAATGGCACACATGCAGGAGGAGATGACATCTACTTACCACTGGACCTGTTTTTGCGGTTTGACTTCCCTCCTGTAAGCAGCATCTTGAGACTGTTTCGAAACATGGTGATCCTGTTCCACCTCGTGTAACCCAAGCACTGTGTGAAGCAAAAGAACAAGGGGTGTAAGGGAGCAATGCTCCAACTTAGGAAACGTCACGAGATGAGAGGAAGAAAGTGCTAAAAGAGATAAAACCTCAGAAAAATGACAAACTATTCTGCCAGTGCATTTTGCAACCATAGGAATCAACATCCATGCAGAGCCTTCCATTCCGTCTGCTTCTGTTCATCCAGGCCATTGCCAGGATGATTTCAGCTCTGTTAGCAGGACCCACATCTCCTGACCAATGGTTTGATAAAATTATTATCCCATTAAACTGGGAAAGACACAGCATTTAGCAAACTGCCTCCACTGTCCATTACTATTAAAACCAAACCTATCAGAACGGGTTGTACCCTCCTCATTGCCCAGAAGTCAATCTTGCCAACAGGTAGTGATGGGACAAGGGAGATGAGATGAGCACAGGTTTTTTCCTGTGAGGGTGCTGAGGCGCTGGCACAGGGTGTCCAGAGAAGCTGTGGCTGCCCCATCCCTGGCAGTGCTGGACGCCAGGCTGGATGCAGGCCAGGCTGGATGCAGGGGCTTGGAGCAAGCTGCTCTACTGGAAGGTGTCCCTGCCCATGACAGGGGTTGGAACTGGATGAGCTTTAAGGTCCCTTGAACCCAAACCAGGCTGGGATTCTGTGATTTCTAGGACAACACCCCACACACTACAGAACCTGCTGTCTTTAGCTCCTGGGCAAGCTGACTGTGAAAGTCTTCTCTGAGCTGAATAAATTGCCATGAGGAGGAGAAGCCACTCAAACCCAGAATTAACCGATGCAAAAAATAAATCAAACAAACATTATCCATGTATTTTCCTTGCTCTGCATGTCCTGGGAAAGGAAAAACATGGTTGTGTCTATGCTGCTGAAGATGAAAGACTGAGCTGCTGGCTCGCCAGACACACTGACAGCTTCTGCTGGTGGAACATCCTCTTATTAGAGTAGGTAAAGAATCAAACAGAAAGAACAAAAGCAGCTCCTAACCACACCAAAAGAACAGTAACAGCCCTTTGATCAGGACATGCAACAAACCACAAGTTTCCTTCCATCGTACACAAAATAATCCAGAGTTACAAGGTAACATACTCATCTTACACAAACACAACAAGGTTTTCTTCCTGCAACATTAGGGTCTTCTTGGAGGATGCTCAGTAAATGCAATCTTGAGTTTCTTCACATTTCTCTAATACTCTGAACTATACCAACACAGCAATACCCAGTTCAAAAGAGCTTTACATGCGTATTTAAAGCCACTGGAAGTCCTTTTAATACAACTTAGAGAGATACCAGCATTCCAAGCAGCAGCTCAGAGCACAGATGTACAAACACCACTAAGTGTGCACAGTGACATTAACTTCAGCCTCTCCTGCCTCTCAGCAGTTAGCATTCACTTGTTAGATTCCTCAACCAGCTTTTGGGGTATGTTTGTCTACACACATGAATGTACGAATGCATGAATATCAAACAGAAAACACAGTACAGCACCAGTGTTTCCTCTCCATCTATGAATCACTTGAGTACCATCCAGCCCTTGTGTAATGACTTCAAAGCACCACCAGCCGGAACTTAGGCTTATTCCCAGGGCTCCTCAACACAGTTCAGGCCCTTCTTCGAAGCATCCTACTGTTATATGACTACAAAATAGATTTCCATCTGGGCACAAACACAATTGTCTTCAATTTCAATTCTGTTTATTTAATTCCTTTAGACGGCCGTTATGTTCCAGCTCACAGCATAGAAAGAAAACTTGAGGGCTTGCATACCCTTCCTCTCCCACAATCTGCTATTAATAAACTACTTCACATACAACAATCTTTGCAACCTCCAAAAAAGAAAATATGAAGCAGACCTTACAAGTAAAGAGGAGGCAACAGAACTCAAAGTGTTATTTCCTTGAAACATGATAATATTATAATCCCCCCAACATCCCACTAATCCAAGTGTATTTATCTAGGCTTTGAGCAAGACAGCAAGCAGGCAGTAAACACCTCCTGCTACTATCTGGAGAGCTGCCTGAATCTGAACGTGACTTATCTTTTCCTCCTCTTCAGTACTGAGCATTACGCTGACACCATCCTGCGTACACCTGACTGATGGATTTACTTAAGAAAAAGCAGACTCAAGTGGCTCTTCATAAAATCCCAGGCTGGTTTGGGTTGAAGGGACCTCAAAGCTCACCCAGTTCCAACCTCTTGGCTGGAAATGGAATACTCTCCAGGTATCCATCTGGAGCTCCATCCAAGACTGGAAGGACAATCAACCACAATGGCATCTTCCTCAGAATCAAACTCTTGTGGTAGCAGTGAACAGCCCAGAACCCCAAAGTTCCTATGAATTAAGCAAGGAGGTTTAAGGACTATCCCCACATCAGCTTGCACTGACAAGAGGACAGTGTGGAGCCATGCCATCAGTGCTCAGGTATAACCTACTTAAACCTAATTATGCTGAAGCAGCCAATTGCACTGAGCCTGAACAGTGTCACAGGTGAGGACAACAGTTTGCTAATGATGCTCACCTCCAGCTTTCTCATGGCAAACTGTTCCAGAAAGTGCTGTGCTGCTACTGGGATTAAGTCTCTGCACAGGGCATACACAGGGCACCCAGGAATTTGCTCCCAAGAACCATGAGTAGAGAATAAATTGATGCCTTGCATTCAGACCCTGAGCTACCAGCCCTGGGATGTCTCAAGGACTAATTCCACATTTGCAGAGCTCACTTGGAAGCCTCAGAGGATGGTTAGAGCTTTAGTGACCTGCACCAGTGGGAGACAGAAAGAAAGGCCCTGGAAAGAACGTAATAAGCCTAATTTAGCCTCAGCTCCTGACGTGGTTTCTCATTGCGCCTTCCAGACAAGGTTGTAGTACTCTAAGCATAAGTGATCACTAAATTTATACCCTGCTTAGCCAAGGTTTTCACTAAAGAGAGTAGCAGAAGCAGCAGGTCACCAAAAGCAACTGCTCTTTTCCTTTTGCATGCAGCACCACAGCGTCCTGTCACTTGCTCACAGCTCCTCCTCTGTTTAGCTACTGCTCAGCCAGAAATAATGTTTAAGAATAATTAAAGATTCTGTTGGTCATATCAGTTCACGGAATTAGAAGGATTAAATGGCAAATGGCATTATACTATTAGGAGGAGCTGGATCAGGCTTTTTTCATACCCCCAGTGAACTCCAGGTTAATTCTCTCCTCCAGCCTCACAAGCAGCTGTGTCAGCAGAAGCTGAAGGTGCAGGGTGCCGATGGGGATCCTTCACACTCCCATTGCTATGCTCTGCTTCCAGCAGCAAATTGGGCAACCAAGAGCTACCAGACTTGGTTATTTAGCTTGCCATTTGTAACTTTACCAAATCTAATGAAGACATTATGCAAGCAAAGGTCTTCAGACAGTATCAACAGGTAGGTAAAAGGTACTACCTCTATGAACTCTGCTTTAGAGCATCAACGGCACTTCACCAAAGTAGCCTGTTTTAATAAACAGCTCAGGAATCTCCTGGTTTATGTACAGACAGACTCTGCCACATGTTTTATCTTCTGACAATGGTAGATTTCAATGCATCGCACACACAAAAACAGTTTCTGGAGCAGGAGAAAGCAGTAGTATCAATGTAATGACAGAAACCAAGAGAGTAGAGACAGACTGAACACTACGACCTTCCACAGATGCTAAGCTGGAACAAGTCTGCAATCTCCCATTACATCTTCCCGGATGACTAAGGCCTATTTCTTTGCTTAAAATTGAGACAGTCTGTAGACAGGCTGTGAGAACTAGTTCACATTTTAGGTGGCTACCATTATGACAGTCCACAGAAGCCATTTCTGCTTCTTTTTAGAGACCTCCCAGGGAAAGCCAGTCTGTTTCAGAATCAAAGCAAACTATTTTTGCCCCATATACCAGCACTAGAACAGGCAGATCCCACTGTTTTCTTCTTCTATGATCACTTCACTAAAAATAAAATCATTTTTTATAGCAGGCTCATTAGGAAAGCCAAGCTCTTTTGTGAGAAAGTGTTTGATGCCCACTGAGATGGACAAATATTACTTAGCCAATGCTGGCTAGTTTTGTGCAAGTTGGGAGCTATTAAATGTGTATTTTCAGAGTAGAACTTTATGGGTTTTCCAGTAATGAAAAGTTATTAACTATGAAAGTATTAAGGGAACGTAAACTAAGTCACACGTACAATGGTTCCCTCGACCAGCTGGCCACACTCCTTTTGATGCAGCCTAGCATCAAAAGGAGCTTGATGCTTTCAACGGTTGCTTTCTGCTGTCAAAATACATTTCCCAATGGGAATCACCACCTCAGTGATGAAACACTTCTAAAAGTCAGGAAAGCTTAATAGTGTAAATCTTACAGCATCGCAGCACCATACAATGCTTTGCCAAACTGCCAATGGGAGCATTATAGTATTGTTTAGCAGCAGAGTGCCCCCAGATGTGAACGCGGAAAGAGGAGAGAAGGCTCTGGAGAGACCTTAGAGCAGATTTCAGTGCCTAAAGGGGCTACAAGAAACCTGGAGAGGGGCTTGGGACAAGGGCCTGTAGGGACAGGCCAAGGGGAATGGCTTGAACCTGCCCGAGGGGAGACTGAGCTGAGCTCTGAGGCAGAAGCTCTTCCCTGTGAGGGTGCTGAGGCGCTGGCACAGGGTGCCCAGAGAAGCTGTGGCTGCCCCATCCCTGGCAGTGCTCAAGGCCAGGTTGGACACAGGGGCTTGGAGCAAGCTGCTCCACTGGGAGGGGTCCCTGCCTGGGCATTTCCCAATGGGAATCACCACCTCAGTGATGAAACACTTCTAAAAGTCAGGAAAGCTTAATAGTGTAAATCTTACAGCATCGCAGCACCATACAATGCTTTGCCAAACTGCCAATGGGAGCATTATAGTATTGTTTAGCAGCACAGTGCCCCCAGATGTGAACGCTGAAAGAGGAGAGAAGGCTCTGGAGAGACCTTAGAGCAGATTTCAGTGCCTAAAGGGGCTACAAGAAACCTGGAGAGGGGCTTGGGACAAGGGCCTGTAGGGACAGGCCAAGGGGAATGGCTTGAACCTGCCCGAGGGGAGACTGAGCTGAGCTCTGAGGCAGAAGCTCTTCCCTGTGAGGGTGCTGAGGCGCTGGCACAGGGTGCCCAGAGAAGCTGTGGCTGCCCCATCCCTGGCAGTGCTCAAGGCCAGGTTGGACACAGGGGCTTGGAGCAAGCTGCTCCACTGGGAGGGGTCCCTGCCTGGGGCAGGCTTCAGTACATCTTCCCTTAATTCCCAGTAGGAATGACGGAAAGAAGATCTGCTAAGAAAGTAGTTCCTTACTTGTTTTTCTGACAGAAAATAGAGGCAAAGCTTGTTACATATCCTACCTTTAAAGTTCCTGGTAGCACCAGATTACCTGTTTTCATGAGGGAAGCTGATCTCACTACATTAGAAACTCAAAAGTGTGGATATGAAATACAGTATATTGAGACTAAAATACTAAGAAAGGTACATTTCCTACTATTAGTTTTCAGGATTCAATAACATGTAAAGACTAAATTAACATTTAGTGAACAAAGAAATACCCAACCTTTTATGAACTACTGAACTGTTTTCAAAGAGCCTTCAAACTTCAGACAGAACAGGTAACAAGGACTGGTTTAAAGTAAGCAACATCTCTAAGGCTAATTAGCACAAGATGAAAGAAAGTGAAAGGAAGAACACACTCCCCCCTCCCACCCCCCACTCCCCCAAGTCTTGCTTTCAGGCATTTACTCCATGTATAACATCCATTGTACACAGGAATCTGCTCACATTCTCCTGTGACAGCTGCTGGCTGGATCTTCCCATGATTCCCAAAGAAATGATGCAGAGTTTCACCTTCACTCTTAAATTGTCCTGATATCCAAGAGGATGCTTTGAGACCACCTCCTGATGAAGAGCAGTAGCCCAGAAGAACACAGTGCAGCTGCACTTCAACGTGCCACACGTCATTGTCACTCTATGGCAGAAGCACCACAGACTTCCTGCATTAAGCTCTGCCTCAACTAACATCCTGATTCACAATAGGGGTGTGAGTAACTGGTTACAGCAACCCTGAAGTAAAGGGAAACGTGTTTATGAGCTTGGTCCATGCATTTAAACACACAGGAAGAGAATTCAGAGATTAGGTATTTCCAGGAACTTTAAGAATGAAGAAAGCTTTACTGTAATCCAGAAAACATGCCAAGAAGGTCCAGGATTACTGGGAAAAAGGAAAACAAAAGAGGAATTAAGGACTGAACCCTACCAGTTACAGCTTCTGAAGCAATTAAGAGCCTATTAGACAAAGTTCTCTAAACTAATAGGCTTTACAACAACGAATGTATGTTGTTGTGAATGCGAACACAAGCTAACCATTTCCTGGTCCCTCACAGAAGCCTGAACATTAACCACTATGACGGGGGGACTTCAGAGGAAGATCTGCCTGATGTCATCAAGACTGAGATCTCTTGACTACCTACACATATCCTCCAGATCCTACCCACAGGATCCTAGAGATCCTACACCACAACTCCAGGGCCCCTGGCACTTCTTCTCTCTCCTTTCCTCCTGTTAGCAGTGAGATCTGCCCCTGCTGTCTTTTCTTCTCCAGGCATCCCTGATGGAGATACATGAAAACAAATACTAACAATAACACCGTTCACACCAGACAAATGTGCAGCAGCTTGATGTGCCCAGAAAAGCTGTGGCTGCCCCATCCCTGGCAGTGCTCAAAGCCAGGTTGGACACGGGCTTGGAGCAGCCTGGGCTAGTGGAAGGGGTCCCTGCCCATGGCAGGGGCTGGACCTGGATGAGCTTTAAGGTCCCTTCCAACTGAAACCGTTCCATGATTCTATGACATTGTCTCACAAGGAAGCAGGAAGTCAGCTTCAATCTCTGCTTTTCTTTTAGCAAAATAAAGCAGCCTATAATACTGCAGTTAAAAGGAATTCTGAGATTGTAACACGGTCACATTCCCATGCACATGGAGTTCCCAACAACTGCCCTAAGGTGCATGTGGCCAGATAGACATCTTGATGAGCCTGTGCTGTTTATGTTCACAGGTAACTTTTAGTGAACTTTTATACAGTTAGAGCCTAAGAAGAATGAGACAAGTCCTGTATTATTAAGTGCAATGGTCCTAACCCTGAGCTGGGGAAATCCCAAGCGCAGAAACAGGCTGGGCAGAGACTGGATCGAGAGCAGGAGAAGGAGTTGGGGGTGCTAAGTGACAAATTTGCCAACAATACTTTTCATGTAAGTGTTGGGATTTAACAGAAGAAAAACTAAACAGCTTTTGAGAATGAGATCAGAAACACTACTAAAAGAACGTGACCACTCATGAGGATCAAGTCAGAAGTCAGAACCAGTTCTCTCTTGAACAGGAAAATGTGGCGACCTTGAAATTAAGGAAACTTAATTTTGAACACAGCTTCATCATTTTGCATAACCTGGTTTCTAATTCTAGAGTAATGATACAGCCTGAATTCATAAGGGACACTTCCATTCTCCATATACAATGTCACTCGTACTGCCTCAGAAAAATGAGAACCAAAGTTAGGAATACCATCACCTCACTTTCCTCAACTCATCTTCAGTGCTTTTAGAGGCTCCTGTGTTGCCCATAACAGGTGAAATCACTGCTTTGCTTTTCAATATTAATAGTAGCTGCCTCCATCTGCAACCATCTGAACTACATATTTAGAGTTGAAAGCAAATGTGGCACTGTTCTGCAGGAGTCAAGCCTAGTTAAACTGCATCTGGTTA
This sequence comes from Neopsephotus bourkii, assembly GCF_033783945.1. NCBI lineage: Eukaryota > Metazoa > Chordata > Aves > Psittaciformes > Psittacidae > Neopsephotus > Neopsephotus bourkii. The sequence goes on from NW_026901608.1 coordinate 31,058, forward strand.
GTGATGCCCTGGAAGACATTATAAGGCACTTCCTACAGGCTGGAATCAACAAGCCCTGCTCTGTCAGGCCCAACAGAGTCACAGAATCATTACGGTTGGAAGGGACCTCTGGAGATCATCCAGTCCAAGCCCTGCCAAGGCAGAGCCACCCAGAGCAGGTCACACAGGAACATGTTCATTGTAGGATTCAGTGTCTCCAGAGAAGGAGACTCCACAGTCCCCCTGGGGCAGCCTGTGCCAGGGCTCTGTCCCCCTCAATGGAAAGCAGTTCTTCCTCATGTTGAGATGGAACCTGTTGTGGTTTAGTTTACAGCCACTGCTCCTTGTCCTGTTGCTGGGCACCACTGAGAAAGTCTGGCACCATCCTCCTGGTTCCTCCTCTGAGCTGTTGATCTCCATTGATGGGGTCCTCTCTCAGTCTGCTCTTCTCTAAACAGGCCCAGCTCCAGCAATCTCTGCTGCAGACCCTGAGCATCCTTGTGGCCTCCACTGGACCCTCTCCAGTAGCTCCTTGTCTTTCTTGCGCTGAGGAGCCCAGGAATGGATGCAGGACCACCAGGGTCGAGTAGAGGGGGGAGGAATCACCTCCCTTGACCTGCTCACCACAGAAGACTCTTGGTCCCTCCTGGCTGCTCCTACCCTAAACCCCCAGAAGACTGAAGCTCATCAGAAACCACCTGCATTGCAACATTTAGCTGTGCCATGGAACAGCCGAAAAGCCGTCACTTAAAACACCAGCTACATGCACCATATTCTGTGTGAGCCTCCTCTCAATGTGGAGTTAATTCTGAAGATCCAGCAGTATGACAAAGTGAAAACAAAAGAGTAGGCAATGTATAAAGTGGCAGCACTTGACTACTTTGAGACATCAGAGGAAACTTGAATTCTCTCCTTAGCTTTCAAAGATCAAAAATACATATTAAAATATAGACCTAATTAAAGAGCTGCTCTAAGCCCGTTCTGCAAAGCTCAAGTCTGAAGAATATTCAGTGTTGGAACTTAAGTTCAAACCATTGGCAAGCCAGGGAGGTTTTCACAGAACACAGGAGACTTTGCAGAAGGAAAAAGCAAGCAACGATCAAACACAAATAGGTGAAAGCTGTTGCACCTTCTTCTCTAAGTTACACAAAGAAGCAGCTTGAAAACTGGCAAACCAATGTAGGAAGGCAGGGTCCAATGCTCCATGTATCAATTCCAGGAGATCGCAGATTAACCAAGAAACAGAGCACAACTGCAGTTGTATTTAAACAGCTATATAAATACTTCAAAGAAAGACTGGAGCATAGAGAAGAACTTCTCCTACCTTGGTGTCTTTAGACGAGGGGAATCTCTAGTAAAAAGTGTCTTCCTCCATTCACTGGAAGTCCTGAAACACAAAACCAACAGAAATCAGCAGCATCTTCTCAGCCCTGTGCTGTCCCCGATGCTGTCTCGCTCTGCACGCATCCCAGGAATAAACCCACAACTCTTCCACACTATTCCTGTATAAGCTGTCAGCCCCTGCTCTTGACCATCACAATCCAAATGTTATTGCTCCTGCTTTTAGACCTCTGCTAATGAATGCTCATTTCAGTCACTTGGCTCTTCCCCCTCACCACTTTGCAAATGGGAAAGGAGAAAAAGCAGGTGACACTTGGATACACATCACAAACACATTACTGAAGAAGTAATGTGTCACTTCCAAGTATTTCCCTTCAACCTAGCCGGCTCTCCTGCTAAAACCCTGCACCCTTCCCTCTAGGGTTTTCTTTTAAACTCAATCCTCAGATAAACATAACCCCCATAAGGGCTTCTACACTAACTCATAAGGGCTTCTACACTAACTCAAGGGTTCGGTACTCAGCCCTCTGCTCTCATCATGTACTTACAAGTTCATCAAGGAAAAGCCAAGAGGAATGTATCTTGCTACTCACTGGGAAAGACCAGAGCCCCTACTTTCACACCAGCATGTGTTACTTGTGCCGACAATACTGCGTTACAGGCTCTACCAGTCTATACTTCTAGAAATCTCACTTGAGAAGCAGCAAGCAGAGGGAAGCACAGACACATCTCATCTGTCATCAAACAAACATCAAAAGTAACCTGAGGCTGCTTTAAATTCACCAGTTTAAAGCAAAGGAGAAGAATGTTCAACCACCTCAGCAGGGCTTTTTCATTCTGCTACAGGCAGACACTGAAAAGCACTTGACGGCTTCACTTATAACTCCCAGTGCTCTTCAGAACCTTAAGAGAAACTTCCCAGATGGTCTTAGATGAATAATTTTGTATATAAAACTGTACAACATTCCATAAATTCATGAAGCTACCCCATCTCACTTCTCGGGCTGCTTTCCATTTTCCACTTGTCTGGAAGAACAACTGTGGAGCTGTCACCAGCATGCGATGTTCACCATCACTGCGGCTGCTTTGGCCATCAGGCCAGGAAGATGTGCCAACCCCACGTGCAGCTCTGATCCCACCGCATGGACTCCTGCCTCAGCCCGGAGGATGGCTCCAGCCCTGGGTACCTGAGCTCTGCCAGAGTCACCTTCAGCTCCCCCACTGCAGGATGGTGTCCCTTCTTCAGACTCCCTTGCTGGGTGCTGCAAACTTCTGCTTCCTCCCTGAAGCACCCAACCACCTGAGCACATTTTTATTACTTCTTTATTATTATTACTACGTATTTTTATGTGTTTTATTACTTCACAAAAGACACTACTATATTCCTTAGATCCTAAGGAAGCAGAAAAAGGAAGGATCTTAAAACATTTATCTGGCACTCCACACAATTGCTCTCCCACAGAAGCTGTGGCTGCCCCATCCCTGGCAGTGTTCAAGGCCAGGTTGGACACAGGGGCTTGGAGCAAGCTGCTCCAGTGGAAGGTGTCCCTGCCCATAGCAGGGGTTTGGAACTGGATGAGCTTTAAGGTCCCTTCCAACACAAACCATTCCATGGCCAAAATCTGAACATGACACCCTGCAAGACAGTAGGACATGGCTTCTGTGGTTTAAGCTGCAGATGAGTGCTAACTAGCCCTCATTTGCTCAATAAACTTCCCATCTGCATTCAGGGAGCACATCTGGTAAGTATGTTCTGCATTGAGGTTTTAAAACAGCAGAGCTTTCATCTACTCCTATTATTACATTAGAAATCTTTATGTGAATGCAGCAGATATTAGTGGGTTGTCAATAAAAACTGAGTGCCATTAAAGTGCCTTTCTTCTTGAAATGCCTTTCACCCTCTAATTATATTTGTGAATTCCACTATTTAACTGTATCAAAATTATAAAATCTGACATGTTGTAGCACAACAAATATATTTAGAGACCAATACAAAAACAGTTTGAGGGGAGGGGCAATCAGGTTTAGAACTATCCCCTCTTCATTCAGTACATCCATCGCAACCATGGTGTGCTCCCAGCAGACACAAGGGACATTCAGGACTTCTCCAGGTACTCCAAGACTTTGGGATTTTAAAATCTCTGTCCTGTGATATGGCTGCAAGTCACAATATATTTAATTTATCCTATTTTCTTATATCAGCACAGGTTTTCCAAGCCAGTTCTCTTGGAATTGTCAGAAAGGTGATAGCCCCACATCTTCACTCTTACTTTGCTCAGCCTAGAGAAAAGGCAGCCCAGGGGAGACCTTGTCACCATGATCCGGTATTTAAAGGGTGGTTACAAAGAAATGGAGATTCCCTTTGTGCAAGGAGTCACATGGAAAAGACAAGGGGTGATGGGCACAAGTTTCTCCTGGGGAGATTCCTACTGGACACAAGAGGCACATTTTTCCCAGTGAGAACAACCAACCACTGGAACCATCTCCCCAGGGAAGTGGTGGATTCCCCAACACTGGACACCGTTACGATTCACTGCACAGGGAGCTGGGCCATCTACTCGAGGTCGTGCTTTGCCTAGAAAGGTTGGACCAGATGATCCTTGAGGTCCCTTCCAACCTGGGATTCTGTGATCTCCAAAACCAATACAAGCAACAGACTGTTCCCTCCCCACAGGCACAAGGTGCAGTATTGGTAACTCAGCACAAACCATCACTGAACAACTGTCTGGCACAGTCCCACCAGCTGCAGGAAGTGGTTCAGCCTTCATATTCTGCCCTGGCCTTTGGCCATCAGTGAAGAAGCCACTTAACGTCAATTGGGATTTCTGCCCATAAAAGCCAGCTAGAAATAGCCAGCAATGACTTTCAACTGCCATCCCAGTCTGCACTTTAAAACATGGAATATTCCAATATTCCCAAGTTCCACAATGTCTATATACATATATATACACACATATATGTACGGATGCATGTAAAAGGAATTGGTTTTGTCAGCAGAATCACGTAATTTACATCAGTAACAACACAAACAAGAAACACTGAGATCTCGCAAGGCCCTTTCGTGACACAAACCAGATAAAAATCCACCCATAGCACTCACTGACCTTGACCCAAGTGTTCATTTCTTTTCCTTTGAACAACTGCCAGATCACAGCAATATCAATTCAACTACACATCTCCTATACTGTGTTTACTGTCCCAGCGCATCCATCACTTCATTCAACTTCATCCAGTACAACAGAAATCAACGATTTGAAGTAGTTTTAGATAAGCCTCTGTATTTGGGACCTTTTCACTGATCCAGACCATTTCTGAATGAAGATGTGGCCAAAAGCCGCTCCAACGCGGGTGAATGAAAGGACATGATGTAATTTCCAAAACAAGAACACAAAGGAATGCTATTAAAAAGTACAAGTGAGTAATAATGTCACAAAGCCAAGTAAAGAGAGTGAGGAAGTCCAAGAATTAAGGGTTAGCATGCTCAGCAAAGAAGCTCAGGCACAAAGCACCCACGTGCAGACCTGCTGTCCCAAATCACTTTTGGGTTATACCTGTGTAGGTAACTGCTATACTGGATTTCTTCCACAAATGAACACATCAGAAAATAACCAAAGTATAAACCAGCTGCCCAAAAGAAGGGCTCCTACTTAATGTAGGAATGACTGGAACAGGCAGGAAGAACTGTTCACAGAAACCCACAATATTGTCAACGCTTTGGTGAGAGAATTAAGCACCCTCCTGTTGTTCTAACTTAGGAGAGCAGGACCCACAAAAGGAACAACTACTCTCAGGTATAGCAAAGCACGTTCCAGCTGCACTGGTTTCCTCTCAAGCCAAAACCTATGACAGAAAGAAGACTTAAAGCTTTCAGATGTAAGAAGCAAAACAGAAAACCTGCCTTCCATAGCAACTCCAGCTGTAAAGAGGTATAGTATGGAATGACACCAGGATGTCTGATTTCACAGGAACAAGTCTGAGGAGTCTCCTGAGATGAGGACCACCCATTCAGTATTTGGAAAGACATTTAACAGCAGCATGGAGCAAACTTTCATTTAACAGGATGAAATAGAAGACTCATTTTCCATTCATCTTAGAGCAAAGAAAGCCATCTTTTTCCCTTCCTAATCTAAGCAAGCAGATGTTGCATTTCAGCAGGTAAAAGTCCACAGTAATCTTACACAGCTGAATGAATGCAAAGCTTTTCCACCAAACATAGTATAGGTCACATATCCCCTGATCCCAAAAGTGTCATTGTATTTTCCTAGAGAAATTAACTACTTACTCAGACTTTTATCAACAGAACATTAACACACAGACATTAAACACAATGACCATCTGCCTTTGAAAACCATACACTCCACCAATGATCCCAACATGTTGCTCAACCAGTCCTACTGGAAAGAAAAAGCTCTGCAATGGTCTCATGAATAGGGATTTCCATCTAACTGAGGTTATTTTTCTCGTTTTGGCTGTCAGTTGCACCAGCTGGTTTTCATCGGATAAACTGAGGGAGCTTGGATGCTATTCTAAAACCAAATCGAATCACAGTTGAAATTCTTTGCACATATATCCATGTTGGAAACAAAACACATACTGTCGAGAAGTCTTGGTTCCCGTTCTAACTCAGAGAAATTCATCTGTAAGCACAACGTGGGTTTCAGTGATGCCTCACACATAACAAATCAACAAGCAGGAAAACAGCAATAGCCTTGAAATTCCAGTAATGTAAATGCGACTGACCTGACTGTATTAGGGACTAAGCTGAAAAACAAGGCTCATGTTTCCATCCTGCTCAGGAGTTTGTCTTCTCAACTTTTTAATCTCTAATTAAAAGTGAGATTTGAATCATGTTACCAGCCATAACTGCCGTCCCACAGAGTTCATTCCACAGGCACGTATACATTGATAAATCAAGAACTCCACAACTCCAAGCATACAACCTAACACTTCAGTCCATAATTAGACAGGTCTTGGCTGATTTTCAGCATTATTAAGCAAGCATCCACTCCACCATATTCTAAGTTGGCAACAGTTTCTTCATGAGCATCACTCTAAATAACTATGGGAAAGCATCCAGACATCAATGGAATTATAAAGAAAAGAAGCAGAAAGTTATCTGTGCTTTAAATTGGGGATTTTCTGCTCACCCCATATGCCTTACAACAAACCAACCACCACCAACCCCAAAACTATCACATCACCCTGTGTGTTAAATACAGGTGACATTTATATCCTAACAGCTTGGACTCCTGGGTTTATATGAAAATTTGAAGAGTCCATTTGATTTCCTGCTTAACACAGAAATCATTCCAATGGAGTATCCCTATTTTTTTTTTTAACATCTTAATGAAGTTGATCAGAATTTACAACCTTACCCACTAGCACAGTGATGTGGGGGGCAGGAGCTGTTGTTGTTGTCCTGTTCCAATGCCCAGTGCTACAAAGCCCTCACCTTTCTCATGCCTCCAGACACTGATTACCATAACATGTTTAATAACACTCCGTACAACCTGTTTGTTCACCCTCTGCTCTATCTACACATTGATCATTATTTATTAACCAGTTGGTTTGGGTCCTGCACTCATCCACATGCCAATGCGAGCATAAAATGATGGGTTAAGCATGCACCATGAACTGTATTTTCCTTCCAGAGTAATTTAAGGTTAGGAAACTTATTGCGCTTATCTGACATTTTAACAGATGCTACCAAATAAGTACAAGAGGAGACTTAACGGCCCATAGATATCCTGACACTGAAGAGACATCCAACACGGCAGTCATTTTGAACATTCCAAGCCTATTCCAATCCTTCCAACACTGCTGAAAGCTGGGCCAGGGATTTCAACACTGCTCAACCATAGGCAGCCTAACAAATCTAAAGATCAAATGACTAAAATGCAAGTGTTATTTACAGCACAGCTTCACTCCAAGGATCACATTTACACTCCTGTGCCCACTTCCCCCATCATTGCTAATGCTGCTTCAGCCACGATGGGCAAAAGCAGTCCAAGAGGCAGTGAGGACCAGGCAGCTCCTTCTGGAGATGGGTGCTGGGTGGACTTGACAAGGTTCCTCCCTCCTTCTGCTCTCTTTTGGGTTTAATTCCTACTCTAGCAGGGGAATATCTTCTGTGGCTCCTAAGCTAAGGAGGCACCTTGAATAGCTGCTGCCGTGCCGCTTTATCTCACAAACCTCCTGGATGTCAAGGGTGTAAGACAACCACTCCAAAACCTCCTTACCCAGTTTCTGCTGAACAAACCAACTGCAAAGGCAGACGGCCAAAACCTTTTCTCTGCTCCTTCAGAAGAAGGAAACCAGAATTCAAGCACTGGGAAGAAGATTTGGGTTTCTTGTTTTCCTTTTGCATCCCCCCTGCAGATGTGGCTGTACTGGCGCTGGGTGACCTCCTTAGAGCTCTGCCATTCAGCACATAAAGCTACCAGAGATGAACAAGACAATGCTTTCACCCTAATGCATGAATATGATCACACTGACAAATTGTCTGTGACCTCCTGTGCGGTGAGCAAGTGACATGAAACACAGCAGTCAGGAAACAGGGGGGAAGCTAAGCAGTCAAAGCCATTAAATGAGGCATTTGGGTTGGGTATTCTTTAACAACACTATTACAAGTAGCTTGAATATTTTATTTGAGTTCATTTAGGTTTCAATTGCCAGCAGACAGAATTATCTATAGCTGAATGAAACAAAAGTAATATCCCAATGAGAGTTTTCTTAAGGAAAAGTGTGCGTCCCTATAAAAAGACAATCCTCAAACACATTGTATAGTCACATTTGTTTTTCACACCTCTCCTGTATCTGGTACAATCAATAACACTATGGTTTAACACAGACAACTTGAGCTTTGCGTTGAAACAAAAGAAAGAAGACTGAAAGGAAGAAGAAACATAAAATACAAAAGATTTTTCATGTGGGAAGCCACACATGCATTTAAAAGAACAGCCTTTTGGGGGTTAGGAACTTAATCTGCTAACATTACAGATGGTATCTCAGAACCTGAGTGAAATACAGCCATGAAAAAAGGATTCAAGTGATAATCTGTTTCACTTGGCTTTCATTTTTTGGTAGCTGGCTATCTATATTCCATGCAGGAAAGTGTGACTTCCCAGAAGCGCTTATTCTGCTTTAAGTCACCTTCCAACAAGGGAACAAATATATACGAATAAGTACTTGAAGGAGAGGGTGTATTTATATGCCTTTTATCTTTTATGAAGTATAAAAGTGATACTTAAAATAGGCCTGCCAAGTTAAGACAATGTGTTTGAACTACGAGCAGTTATAAATGAAGCCATTGTATGAACACACTTGAAATTACAGCATAGAGCAGGCTTCAAAGGCATTCAGTGTTCTACATCTGAGCTTGCTTCAGACTCTTCATGTAAGCCAACAACCCTGAGGTTTCTGATTTCAGCCTGAAACAGGCAGTGAAAATGTAGATATGAAGATTTACAGTGAAGAACTGCACTTCCTCAGCTCTATGCAAGTGAGGGCTGGAAACCCGGTGCAGTATTTGTAACTGAAGAAAGCAGCTAACCTGAAACCAAACTGTTATGGGCCCATAAAGAAGTCAACTTCTCCTATGGAGACAGGGTGAGAGCTGGGCTGGCTCAGCCTGGATAAGGCTCCTTAAGGGGAGACCTTAGAGCAGCTCCAGTGCCTAAAGGGGCTGCAGGAAACCTGGAGAGGGGCTCTGGGCAAGGGCCTGTAGGGACAGGACAAGGGCTGGAACTGGATGAGCTTTAAGGTGTCTTCTTGTGCCAGTGCCTCAGCACCCTCACAGGGAAGAGCTTCTGCCTAAGAGCTCATCTCAGTCTCCCCTCTGGCAGGTTAAAGCCATTTCCCTTGGCCTGTCCCAAGCCCCTCTTCCAGGTTTCTTAGAGGTCCCCATAGGTATTGAAAGGCTGCATTAAGGTCTCTCTGCAGCCTTCTCTTCTTTTGTCTTAGCCTTAAAAAGCAGCATATTCTCACCCTCACTGCAGCACAACAAAGCCAGTCTCTGATTCACCTTTGTTAAACACCGGATGTCCATTAAGAAACAATGGTCCAAAATTTCCTCAGGCATGTTTTGGAAGAAAACATTTCTGACATCAAGATGGGTTACAGAAAACACAGTAATCCCTCCAGTTCTACTACCACCAGAAAGCCTTTTTCTGTAACGAGTCTGAAAAAGGACAAATAGTTTAACATTCACAGTGTTGGAGCTAGACTGGATTATCTTACATCAAAACTGGGTATGGGTATCCCATTTTCCAAACTTCACTGCTTTTACAGCAAAACAATGCAAACAATACTGCAGAAACCACTTCAGAACAGTCTTACCACATGTCCATAAAGGGCATTATTTCCTCAACTACCACAGAAAGCACAAGCTTTGTTGTGTAAACACATAGAAGGAAAGTGAAGGAGGAAGAACTCTGCTCTTGGCTTTGGGAGACTTGTTCTTACAGCAATAGTCATAATCCCTGTTATGGACCATGTTCACTTCACGCTTTAGTCCTCAAGGATCACAAGACCCCTTGAACAAATCCCTCATTAACCCATGAGTGAAGCAACTCTGGCTCAGAAACACCTCCCAGGAATGAAGCCAAGTCAAGAAGATGGACACGTACACTAAAGCATCGGAGGAAACTTATTTTCAGCCCTGATTTAAAGGGCACATTGCAAATGAGGATTTCAGAGTGTCTGCAGCAGTGTTCTGAGAGAAACACATGGGATTTGCCTACATTTCACTTGAAAGTTGAGTTTTCTCTTCTGCAAGTGACTGTTTTCATAAATCAACTCTTTCCCCTGCTGGATGGTTCATGCCTACTCAACCGCTCTTCTTCTACACTTACACATCCTTGTTGCCCTGCTCCAAGTCTTCTCCAGCTCTAAAATAGCTTGTAGAAAATGAGCAGACCAAACTTCCCAGTCTTCAAGGTGTGGCTGTTCCACAAGTCTCTGTGATGCTTCGCTTTAGCCACTGTTTCTTCCCCATTAATCCCCAACACTTCACACAGAGATTTGGGTTTTGGCTTTGTTTTCATTTTAAAGCTGCCAAGCACCGAGCTGGTGTTTTCATGGCCCTACCGATCCTAATCCCAAGATTCTCTGAGTGGTAACAGTTTAGAATCATAATTTGCTGTAACTTGTATCTGGGTTTCCTGCATCTGCAACACTTACATTTATCTATACTGCATTTCATTTGCTGCTATTAAACAGTAATTAAAGACTTAAGGCCCTTCTGCAACCCTTCAGTCATCCCTCACTGCCTATAGATCACTGGGGACACTGATCACCTCTGGCCTACTCCGTGTTTGAGTCCATTGATCCTCAGTACAGGGCCTAGTGCCAAATTCTACAGGTGCCATCCCTCTACCCTGACAGCTGAGCACTTATTTCTATCCTCATTTTCACCTTAGCCCATTATTCCCTATGACAGGATACTCTCGTGCTCAGCTTTCCAAACTATCTTTGGTAGAAAACTTTAGGGGAAACTCTTCTGGAAATCCAAACGGATTCCATCAACCGGATCCTCTCTCCATAATTTGCTCATCCAGCAGGAATTCCTTCTACAAACCCCACTCTTCCTGTCTTTATCCAGCTGTCATGTAAGTAACATGAAGTGCGATTTCAGGTAGCACAAAGCAATGCACAAACATGAAGGCAGCACAACATGACCTCCACCATTCTAAAGCCACAAGCCAGATGTGCAGTTTGTGTTTGCTAACTTTCCATTTCCCCAGAAGCTGATAAACCCAAAAGGATCTTCAAGGGTCTTAGCACTTGCCTGAAAAACCTTTTAAGCCCCCAACATCCTGTGAACAGAATCCTTCATTCTAATAGCTGCTCACGACAATGGTGCACGCAGAACTCAACCAACTCCCCATTTCCAGTGCAGTCTGAGTCAAGTTAAAGCAATGGAAGTGTTTGGACTTAAGATAATCAGAGCTGATATTTCAGTACCTGTTATAGTTACGGTAACACAGGTCTTCATTTAAAAACTAGAGAAAAAAAATCAATCCAGAAGTTTAAACCTTTACTCTATCAGGAGACACTCAGACATTCACAGAGAGCTGCTTCACTTATCCTCATCAACAACATTATTCTACCCTGGTAAATGCACCATATTCTCTCCTTCAGACCAAAAAAAAAGCAAGCTACTCCTTGCTTACACAGTGTGTAGCCTTGGTGGTGCCTCCCATGCCTCATACACTGCTCTCTCCCATCACCGATAGGAGTGAGCAGGTTTATGTCTTTCAAAGGAAAACCAATTCAAATGTCACTTCCACACCAAGTTTCCCTTAAAACACAAACGCGGAATTTTTCTGACGCAAGCAAGCGTGTCATTGAAAGTCCCACAAAATAACTGAAAAGGCATAAAAGTCAATTCTATGGAAAATTCCTTGCTTTCCTTTCTGTGTAAGATCAAGTCATTTTCGATGAACCAAACCACTGAGCCCCTACAACACACCTCCGTAACAACCCACACATATCCTAAAAACTCCATTAAGGTGAAACCACTAAAATAACAGCATAAACCACAAGAAAACTGCCAATTAAGAACTCATTTCTCTCCTCCATAAAGTGCAAGCAGTTAAGACTAGAACACATAAAGCTTGCAGCAAGCAAATCCTTCCTTCTCCCCAGCAGCTTGCTCTGCAGAGCTGAGAGCACCGTGTTTGTGTTTGGCTTTCCGGGCATAGGGAGTCCACTTCCTCAGCTGGGCTCACAGCCCCTATAGGAGACATTCACACAGCAACCAGGAACAGAAAAAGGGGGAAACAGTCAAAATTAGGTCAACACAGAACCTAAATTGACCCTTTCAGGCTGAGATCGCTCCTCCTCTTGAAAGGTTCCTCACTCACGAGTGACTCTGGGTAATAATTACTTTTGCTGCACTAACACAGGCACAGTCAGGTTTCACTGCAGCCCCTGTGCTCAGCTTTCAGGAACACCACAGATCATTTCACTTGCATCACAATAAAAAGGCTTCTTGAAAGCAACTTCAGGTGCGACAGACGAAATGGGTGAAACCTCAACATTTCCACAGCCTCAAATCTACCATTTCACAGGCCAAAAGGTATTCCTAAATACTAATTTAGGACGGTCAGACCTTACACAAAACCTGGTTGCCCTGGAAGTTCAGAGTGATCCCAGCTGATGGGCTGGAGGGGTTTGGGTTTGACTTCAGTACAGTGAAGAATCTACTTCATTAAACATGAAAACCACCACCACTCTTTGGTAACCTCAGCAAGGAAAAATGCATCAGATATGCTGAGACACACACCAGGTTATTAATAGGAAGTAGAACTCTTCTAAAACCTAGAACGTAAAGCTGTACCTGAGCATTCAATCTGCCTCCATGTGTAACTGTCACAGGTGCCAGACTTTCAGTTTAACATATTTTTTAAGAGAAGACACAAGTAATATTAGAAGACAATTTAAATCACCTTCCTCAGCACCAGCACCTGCCTCTGCTTCATTAGAGCCCCTATTTCTTTCTTTGCCTTTTTAATTGCTCCTCCTCTCCTAGCCTCCACCATAATCACAGAATCCCAGACTCCTTTGGGTTTAAGGGACCTTAAAGCTCCTCCAGCTCCAACCCCTGCCATGGGAAGGGACCCCTTCCACTGGAGCAGCTTGCTCCAAGCCCCTGTGTCCAACATGGCCTTGAGCACTGCCAGGGATGGGGCAGCCACAGCTTCTCTGGGCAACCTTGCCCACGCTTCAGCACCATCACAGGGAAGAACTTCTGCCTAAGAGCTCAGCTCAGTCTCCCCTTGGGCAGGTTCAAGCCATTCCCCTTGGCCTGTCCCTACAGGCCCTTGTCCCAAGCCCCTCTCCAGGTTTCCTGCAGCCCCTTTAGGCACTGGAGCTGCTCTGAGGTCTCCCCTTCAGGAGCCTTCTCTTCTCCAGGCTGCCCCAGCCCAGCTCTCTCAGCCTGGCTCCAGAGCAGAGCTGCTCCAGCCCTCGCAGCATCTCTGTGGCGTTCTCTGGCCTCGCTCCAGCAGCTCCACGTCCCTCTTGTGCTGCTGCCCCAGAGCTGGATCAGGGCTGCAGGGGGGGGTGTCCCCAGAGCACATCAGAGGGGGAGAATCCCCTCCCTCAGCTGCTGCTCACGCTCTGGGGGTGCAGCCCAGCACACAGTTGGCTTAATCCCCCACTGCACACAGTAAGCAGTTCCCTTTGCAGCCTGTATCAGGACCACTCAAGCTATCAAATAGGGTAAATGCTTTCAACAAGTTTTACACCTCTGCAGTCTCTCTAAGCCTTTCTTTGGGAAGCCCATAGCAAAGACAATGCTATTTCTAAAGGAACAAGGACTAAATCACAACCCCACCAAAATAAACATGGTACTAGACACATAATGATGTCAAACACCACCATTCTAATTTCCTATGCTGTAGAAGTCAGCCCTTCTAAATGACAGTGAAATACCATGAAGAATGCTATTTCAGACGTAAAATTGTGCTGGTTTCTGTAACTTCCAATTCTGATCACATCTTCCCTTTCTCAGGCTGAAGATTAATAGAGACACAGGAACGAGGCACTTCCCGAGATCTGTGCTATGGGAAATAGGTCAGTGTCCCTGAAACGTGACTTGGTTAAAGCAGGAGAGCACAGCAGCACTCTGTCCAGCTCCATGAGCCTCCCTCCAAAACAGTCCCTGCAGCATTACCTACATAATAAAGCAATATTTCAAATGGCTTGAAAAGGTTCCAGTGGAATGCACTGTGAGCTTTAAACACAATTCTCTTTCATGTTGATTAAATCTTCCTTCAGATTCAAGCAGCTTGTTTCAGAAATGTTACTGCCACAGAACATAACAAGCTCTTCACACTGTTTTTAAAGGTACGATGAAACATTGCTCCTTTCCCTTTATATAGAATGTGAATTGTTATCTGGCATAGCTACCTGTTTAAAACCACTTCTATCCATCTACAGCTGCATTTTGTCATCACGTTAGTACATGAATCCTACCTCAATCCTAGAGTACATGTTTTTAATGCTCAATATCATCTTTAAAAGAGTAATACAAGAAGTTTGATGTTCCAGACATGGTAAGATAAGGTTGTAACCAGCCCAGCTTTTCAGACACAACGACACAGAAGTTTCAGCAGCAGCACAGCACAGTCCATGAGCATGCACAGGGATGGAGACAACAAAACTTTGGCAGAGAGGGTGTCTATTATCTCTCTGGCTAAAGACAAAGGAGTTATTCTTTCACAAAACAGCTCCGACTATAGCACCAAAACCAACAGAAAAGAACAACTTTGGAATTACTTCTGCTCATGCCAAGTTTGTGTAGATGGGTTTCACAAGCTACTGCCAGAAACTACCCCCAGAAAGACATGGTCCCTATGGAGCTCTGAATAATGCAGCAATATGCAAAAATTAACACAGATTCCATGCTAGGTGTAGGTCATTGACAGCAGATAATTCAATCCATAGCCGGAAATCCATCTAGAAAGTGATTACTATGGCAGAATTACTAGTATATGACTCTGGCATCAATTCTCTGTCAGCAGGTTCAGAAACAAAACTTATCACAGGTTGTTTCTGCTGCAAACTCCACGTGCGTTAGGCACTCAGCCGATACTTCGCAGTGAAGTTGAACACTTTGCTTAATTTATGTAAGCAAAATTAAACTAACTACAGCAAAGTAATTAAAACAGAGGAAGATAAGGAATGAATTTCAGTCCTATCAGCAATACCCCTTCCTTTTCATTCTTAGTTCTAGTTGTTTGCATAGAAATATTCATGTTAGGCTACACGTTATTAGTTTGCCCTAAAAGAGCTGCAGAAAACTCAGGCAGCAATTAAACAGATTAATGTCTAATGCTGAAGAGCAATTTACTATGTTCTACATCTAAGAAGTGCTGTTCAGTCCCCTCTGAACATGCCCTTGCTACCTTCTTCCAGTATACAGTGAAATTATGGCTATAAATCCGTGCATATATGTACAAAGTGACGTGATCCATTTGCCAGAAAAAAGGGAAATGGTGTAAAATTCTGTATTAAAGTTTGCAATCAACCTACTCCCTGATTCCCAAAGATCTTAACACAGATGCGCACCAACAACACACTCTATTCACAACAACCTGAATGGAAACGAAGATTTCCCAACTTCTAAATACTAAGCTAATAACTGAATATGCGGAAATCCACTAAAAATCCACTGTAAAGATGCTGCTTAGAGCAAAACGTGACCTGCAGAATCTTTACTCTCAGGACGTCTAGAGAAATGATGCCACCAGGCATTCCAGTTCAACCTCAGGTGTGCCTACCTCGCAGGTAAAAGAAATGCATCTGTAATACCAGCTGATACTCATGTGAATCAAATACACAGACACTCTTGGAAATACTCGGTCCTAGCAGTGCACTAACATACCTACTCCTCTTCCCCACTATCCCACATATGCAATGCTGAGATAAATGTTTATTAAAAAATCATAGAACAGTTAGGGTTGGAAATGACCTTAAGATCATCCAGTTCCAACCCCCCTGCCATGGGCAGGGACACCTCACACTAGACCATGTCACTCAAGACTCTGTCCAGCCTGGCCTTTAACACTGCCGGAGATGGAGCATTCACACCTTCCTTGGGCAACCCGTTCCAGTGCCTCACCACGCTCACAGTAAAGAACTTCTTTAGATCTAATCTAAACTCACATTTCTTTGAATATTAAAGTAATTATTTTTACCCCAAGCTGTCATGAAAGGGCAATACAGATGTATTCAAGGAGAAAAAGAAGCTGCACACTCCCCCTCCTCTGGACAAGCAGTCACCGTAAGCTCAATTATCTCTCTATTCAAAAGGATGGTGACTGTCATTTGTGGTAGCACAGGTATAAATGAGTCAAAATCCTGTTTGACTTTTAAAACACTTAATCAAGTCAAGCCTTCAACTTCAGGTAAGGTTTGTTATCTCTATCCTCTTCATTATGAGATTGGTAGCCTTTTTCAAACAGCCTTGTCAAAATCCATTACCAAGTTTACCCTCTTCCCACCAGCCCATCTGCATACTTATTTACATGCAATTATCTATTCAGGAAGCACATATACAAATTCAGAAACATCTTGTTGCTGTTCTGTTTCTCAGTTTCATCTTCACTAATTTAGTTCTCCTCCAATCATTTATTTTCACATCTTCCTTCAGCCTCAGAATTCACAAGACAATTTTTGAGAAACAAAAAAGATGGAGACTGCCATCCTAGGAAAAGATCTGCTGTCAGCACACTAAAGGACAGAACAGAGGTCAGAGCTCCCACAAAAAGATCCCTTTGGAAAAGGGATGCTATCCAAGCACCTTCTGGGGAGCCCATGGTGGTTGCAGCTAACAGTATGAAGGACAACCAGCACGGATCAGCTCAGACCAAGGCTGTTCTGCAACGTCATACCGCATGTAGCAGACATGCTGCTCGAGGCCTCTAAGTGCTGGATGCCAGCAAAGGCTGGTGCCTCTCTGCAACAATGACTTCCCATACACTTTGTGCTTGTTTCAAGACTGGGTAGAAATGCTTTTTCATGGCCGGTTTTGTCTGGGTTTTAATGATTTAAAAGCTTACAGCAACCTTTCCACATCAATGGAAGAGAGAAGTGGGGAGAAGTGCTTGTGTGGGGGATCATTTGCTTAAATCCTTTCCATTACTAAGGAGAAGTATCCTAAAATTCACCAAAGCCTGGAAAGGTGGGGACTTCATTGCATACAAAAGGTTCCATTTCAGGAGATACCACCACATGTGAACAGAAAAGCCATCAGTGGTGTTTGGGAACCAGATCCTACCCAAGCCTTTGCTGAAAGCCAGCACGCAGCTCACACAACACTCGAGGGACAAGCGATCAGTTTCTGGCCCTGCTACTCAAACTGAGCAATGCTGCAAAGATAAAACAACAGCAGGATGAGAAGGGGGAGGGAGGAGGAAGAGCACAAATAAAGGACGGAAAACCAACCTGATGTTCCTATAATGAATAATATGCAAAAGCTCACATCTGATATCTATACCAGAGGTAAACACAAGCCCAATAGCAAAACAAACAGAACACACTTTGAAACCTCCCCGGTTCCCTCTCGGGCTTTGTTACAGCACTGCTGGAGCACTGCACAGTTTTACCTGCAGTATTTCTAGACCTTACTTAGCAAAACCCTGTTACAAGCCACAGACAAATAAAAGCAGCTTCTTCAAGGAAAACCCTGGACTCACAGAGGCGTAAACTAACACAACACAGAACCTGGAGACTTCTTTATCTAAAAAGCAACCAATCAAGGCAGGCACATCAAACATGGAAAACAGTGATTTGTATTCTAAGTGGTTTCTTATTCGAAAAAAAGATCATAAAATTCAGTTTTGCAAAGCATTTATACCTCCAATAATCATTTCCTATTTGTGTTTTATCAATTAAAAAATTGGATCAGCTCCCATCAGCAGATGATGCAACAGCTCTGATTCCAAGAAATAACATGAAGGGATGCAAACTCAGTCTTTTGCTAGAGAGCACTGACACACAGAGCTCTTTCTACTGGTATTTTAATGATGTGCTACAGAGCATCTCAAAAAGACACCAAAAAATCCTCCTCCAGAACCATTACGTAGTTCCTTTGAATGATCTGAAATCGTTCCAGGCTGAGACTGAACACAGGCACTCCAGAAAATGTGGACCCCATGTTATTTGCCTTAATGTACACAAGCACGTACTACATCAAACTAAAAGCTCTTTCTCCCCAAGCACAATAAAGAAGTGCCCAAGATTATTTTACACATAACATTATGTATATGTTACTACCGGCTTTGTTTTTAAACTCTTGGAGCATGGTCTAGCCACTAGTCTGTTTATTCCAGACTAAACCGGCGGAGCCAGACTCTGGGTACCCTGACACAGAGCTACAACAGGCTCCACGATTTATTCTCTTTTTTCACGAAATAAAGGATATTCTTGTGGATTACTTTGATCAATGCCTAATATTGGTAAATTAGAGCTTAAGCATTCATAAGAACGCTTACGTCTCAAAGCACCCAAATAAAGTGTAGTAAACCAGTTCATTAGGAAGATGAAAATTGGACAAAAGTAAAATTCCCTTCCAGGGCCTAAAGGGGCTGCAGGAAACCTGGAGAGGGGCTTGGGACAAGGGCCTGTAGGGACAGGCCAAGGGGAATGGCTTGAACCTGCCCGAGGGGAGACTGAGCTGAGCTCTTAGGCAGAAGCTCTTCCCTGTGAGGGTGCTGAGGCGCTGGCACAGGGTGCCCAGAGAAGCTGTGGCTGCCCCATCCCTGCAGTGTTCAAGGCCAGGTTGGACACAGGGGCTTGGAGCAAGCTGCTCCAGTGGAAGGGGTCCCTGTCCATGGCAGGGGTTGGAGCTGAAGGAGCTTTAAGGTCCCTTGAACACAAACCAGTCTGGGATTGTTTTATTCTGGTATCAATTTATGTTGGTATTTATTACTACACAGTAAAGGTTTTCAGAAAATCTACACCATTTGGAAGTTTAGCCCAGGTCTGGAACATCCCACCAACAAAACCGGCCTTGACAGTCAGGAAGCAAGTACTCTGCTGCACCCCTGGTTTCATCAGCCACAGATTCAAGATGATGTGGGGTGGCTTTTGCTCCTTACAGAGAGCTCAGCAGTCACTATATACAACCTACATGACACCAAACTGATCTTTTCCTCCAAGAGAAATGCCTAG
>NW_026901609.1:0-48830 GCF_033783945.1 Neopsephotus bourkii
AGCAGCAGTCATTTTTTTCTCCTTCTTGGTAGCTGGTGCAGTGCTGTGTTTTGACTTTCGGACTGGGAACAAAGCTGATAAAAATGATGTTTTGGTTTGGCCAAGGACTTTGTGAGTCTCATGCTCTGCCAGGGAGGAGGGGAAGCCGGGAGGAAGCAGAGACAGGACACCTGACCCAAACTGACCAAAGAGGTATTCCATACCACAGCACGTCATGCCCAGGGGGGAACTGGGAGGTACCCGGAAGGACAGGGGGTCGGCCGGGTCGGACTGGTGGTTCGGCGCGTGGTATTGTACTCCTTTCCTTTGCTATTTTCTCTTATTGTTGTTGTTGGCGGTAGCGGTGGTGATTCGTATTGTACATTAGTTGCTAGATTGTTCTTATCTCAGCCCGTGGGAGTTGCATTCCTTCGATTCTCCTCCCCATCCCTCTGGGAGCGGGGAAAGGGGGGGGGCAGCCCCTGGGAAAGGGGAGGGGATGGACTAACGTGGGCCTCGATTGCTTCCAGCCTGGCACCACTCACTGGGAGTAAGTGCACAAGCTGTCTTGGTTGGGGTTAAACCACAACAGTTCTTTTTGGCGCCCAACGTGGGGCACGAAGGGGTTGAGATAACAACAGATCTGACCGGATTAATAGTCACTCATCACAATGCTGATTTATTGGCTCTCAAAGTTGTTCCTCTTGATCTCACAGCTTCAGAATGTTGTAACTTACTTAGATCTGGTATTTGCTGTATTAGTGTTTTTCAAGTGTGGGGCTTGGGCTAAAGTTCTTGTCTCAGTGTACTTTATGATAATGACTTGTAACACAATAGAATTATTGATCATGAAACTTATCTGGCTTATGTTCCCAGTATGGTCACCACCTTTATACTTTGGGAGGTATATAATAGAAGTGCTTAGCAATTACACATATTCTTTCTCCTTCTCGGGTGGTCAACCTGTGAAGGAGGCATTCTTTTACCCTCCCAGTCCTCCCCCCAGAGCATTTACAGAATCATTTGAGAGTTTTGAATGGCCTTTTAATGCTATTGAGACTTGTTTGCTGATTTGTCCCGCACACCCTGCCACTCATGGCCGTCCAGCCTCAGAGAAAATCTCTTGGTCCTCCTACTTTGTCGTTTAACCCCAGACAAGACCCAAACCTGACTCTGCTTAACTTTTGAAAACAGATGAAATAGTTGTGGGCAAAATACACTCTGTATACGTGCCAACATGGTGATCCCCATCACAATCAGCAAACAAGTCTCAATAGCATTAAAAGGCCATTCAAAACTCTCAAATGATGCTGTAAATGCTCTGGGGGGAGGACTGGGAGGGTAAAAGAATGCCTCCTTCACAGGTTGACCACCCGAGAAGGAGAAAGAATATGTGTAATTGCTAAGCACTTCTACTATATACCTCCCAAAGTATAAAGGTGGTGACCATACTGGGAACATAAGCCAGATAAGTTTCATGATCAATAATTCTATTGTGTTACAAGTAATTATCATAAAGTACACTGAGACAAGAACTTTAGCCCAAGCCCCACACTTGAAAAACACTAATACAGCAAATACCAGATCTAAGTAAGTTACAACATTCTGAAGCTGTGAGATCAAGAGGAACAACTTTGAGAGCCAATAAATCAGCATTGTGACGAGTGACTATTAATCCGGTCAGATCTGTCGTTATCTCAACCCCTCGTGCCCCACATTGAGCGCCAAAAAGAACTGTCGTGGTTTAACCCCAAGACAGCTTGTGCACTTACTCCCAGTGAGTGGTGCCAGGCTGGAAGCAATCGAGGCCCACGTTAGTCCGTCCCCCACCCCCTCCCCCCTTTCCCCAGAGGGATCGGGAGGAGAATCGAAAGAATGCAACTCCCACGGGCTGAGATAAGAACAGTCTAGCAACTAATGTACAATACGAATCACCACCGCTACCACCAACGAAAACAATGATAGGAGAAAATAGCAAAGGAAAGGAGTACAATACCACGCGCCGAACCACCAGTCTGACCCGGCTGACCCCCCTGTCCTTCCGGGTACCTCCCAGTTCCCCCCTGGGCATGACGTGCTGTGGTATGGAATACCTCTTTGGTCAGTTTGGGTCAGGTGTCCTGTCTCTGCTTCCTCCCGGCTTCCCCTCCTCCCTGGCAGAGCATGAGACTCACAAAGTCCTTGGCCAAACCAAAACATCATTTTTATCAGCTTTGTTCCCAGCCCGAAAGTCAAAACACAGCACTGCACCAGCTACCAAGAAGGAGAAAAATGACTGCTACTGCTAAACCCAGGACATTAGTATACATTCTACACATGATTTTCGATTCCACCCAAAGTACAATGATGACAAGGACTCCTAAGTTGCTGACACAATCATTCCTATATACCTCACAACCCTGAACTCCCCCTTTTTTGTTTCATGTATCTACTATCAATGCCTACTTTATAACACTACCATCGTATTAGAGTCTTTCTAGCTTTTGCCTTTGCATTTTCTAGCAGCTGCTGCAAATTTGCATGCTCTGACATCTCTTTTACAAGCTACAAATACATACAATACAAGGTGTAGTTTCTCATTAGCAACTGGTTAGTAAATACAGGTGGTTTCTATCCTCCTTTGAATATCTAGGTTTAGATTTCTCAATTGTTAGTTTGCCATCAGGGATTAAGGGAATGAGTTTAGATTGCTCAGCTTCTCGTTTGGCTTCAAAATCGGCCAAATTATTTCCAATTTCTTGATCACCTTGTTGATGCCCTCGACAATACATAATAGCTACTTCCTCAGGTAGCTGAACAGCTTTCAGTAGTCGTAATCTGTTTCTCCTGTGTGTTCAAAGGTCCTCGTTCTTTCCAGGTGGCATCATGTGCATGGACCACACCAAATGCATATTTAGAATCAGTCCAAATATTTATCCTTTTGTCTTTAGCCAAGTCCAGGGCATGTTCCAGAGGTTTCTTTCAAAGATGGTTGGCTTGAATATACAGTTTCATATAGTGGCCAAGCAGTCAGGTGTTAATAGTTAAAAGGATGCTGGATGGACAACATTAGAGACCACAGTTTCTATATCATCAGGTTGCACAAGGGTGGCCTGGTATTTTAAAAAACATGAAGGAGATAACCAGTGGGCTTCTTTCTGTTCCAGGACTGCTGATACCACATGGGACACTAGTATGGTAATCTTTTGTCCCAAGGTAAATATGAGGGCCTCTTCAATATTCATGACAACTGCTGCCACAGCTCTTAGGCATCAAGGCCGTCCTTTGCTCGCTTCATTCAGCTCTTTTGAAAAATACACCACTGCCCTCTTACAGGGTCCTAGTTTCTGAGTGAGGACCACCAAAGCTATTCCCTGTTCTTCATAGGAATATAGCCAAAAGGATTTAGTCGCATCCAGAAGTCACAGAGCTGTAGCTCTCATTAATTCTGTTTTTAAATTTCTAAAGCCCTCCTCTGCTGAATCAGTCCATTCCAAAGAGAGAGGGGTTTCTTTTAACAGTTCATATAGTGGTCTTACCAAAACACCATAATCATGCATCCAAAGTCTGCATCATCCAGTCACTCCCAGGAACCTCTGGAGCTCCTTGATGATTGACAGTTGTGGAGTTTGACAAATGGCTTCTTTTCTAGCAGTTCCAAGTTCTCTCTGTCCTCTTGTTATTTCATATCCTAGGTAGGGAACTCGGGTTTGGATAAGTTGGGCCTTTTGTCTGGTTACCCAATAACCATTCAGTCCCAGAAAACTCAATATTCCCACCATTCACTGGACACATTCTTCCTTTTTTTCTGCGGCAATTAACAGGTCATCCACATATTGTAACAGACTCCCCTTCTGAGTGGGTGGTTTCCAGGATTCTAGTTCCAGTGCTAACTGTTTTCGAAAAATCGTTGGACTGTTTTGAAACCCTTGAGGTAATACTGTTCAAGTTAATTGGGTTTTCCTTACTGTATCAGGATTTTCCCATTCAAGAGCAAATAAATTCTGGCTTTCTTTGGCCAATGGTAAGCGAAAGACAGAGTACTTAAATCCAAGACGGCAAATCATTTCTGATTCAATTTATTCAATAAGGTATACGGATTAGCTATTACTGGATTTATATCCTCTACAATTTTGTTAATTCCTGAGATCTTGAACCAATCTGCAACTTTTCTTAACTGGCAAGATAGGAGTATTATATTCCTATTCACATTCAATTAATAATATATTTTTTAAAATTTATCAATGATTTTTTTTATTCCCTTTCCTGCAATTTTAGGGGATACTGTTTTATTCTAATTGGGCAGGCCCCCCTTTTATTTCTATTTTAACAGGCAAAGCATTTTTTGCCTTACCTGGAACTTCAGATGCCCATACTCCCGGATATACCTGATTAAGGATTTCTTCTGTTTCAGAGAGGTCCTCCTGTTCGCTTTTCTGTTGAATTAAAGATAAACTCAAAACTGCAATTAATTGATTTTTAGCTCTTAATTCCATTTTGCCTTCTTTAAATGTTGCTTCTCGCCCTAATGAAGATTTTGGGGAATTTGGCATTCATAAAAAATTTATGCATTCCTATTTGCTATCCCAATTTGTACTTTAATGGTTTCAGAAAGAATGCCTCTTTTTGTCCTTTTTTTTTTTTTCCTGGGTTTTTTCTTTTCTTTTCCTTGGTCGCCAGTAGCTCCCACATCTGTAACAAATTATTTTCCCTCTGATTTGATGCTGAATAAGTTGCTCCTGTATCCACTAAAATTCCACTTTATTTCCTCTAGTTCCTAGCTTTATTTTAACCAGTGGATCTGCTAGGGTAGATTCCCCAGGTCCCTTTTCAGCCTAGTTCCAATTCAGCCACCGCAGCCGCCCCATGGCACTCCCCCCGCAGGGCAGTCTCACTTCCAGCGTCCAAAACTCCCCACAGCACACACACACCGATCTGGTCCCATAGGAGAAGAACCCAGTTCCCACACCTTTGCCCATCATTCCTCCTCCACCAGTTTCAAAGCACTCTTGTCCGCATTTCTTCAACAGCCCCTCAGTGCAATCTGTCAACATGTCTGTTCCCACTTGTTTGCCTGCCCCAGCACTCATCTCATGCTCAAACACAGGAGCTGCGCAAGCTCCCATCCTTTCCCCTTGGTTTTCCTTTTTTTCTTTTTTTTTTTTTTTTACAGCTGCTTACCCTGCTCTGCAGGGGTTACAGATGCCTGCCTCTGCAACAGCACCTCTGGTTTAATGTGAATGTGCTGCTTGTTGCCAGTGACAGCAATCTCCTCCTTATCAATATCTGATAGGACAGATATAGAGGGTGCTCCTCTCAGAGGTACCTGTGATACATAATTTGCCTATTGATTTTCCTGATTACTGTTTTTTTAACTTTTAAACATGATTCCCCAATATCACAGGCTGAACAACATCTCTCCAGCTTAGCTTTCTGTTTTTCCCTGTCCTTTCCCAAAGCCAAAATTAGGGATCCGGAAGAGCTATATTAATTTCACATTCTGTCTGCCACTCCGGGTGGTTTCTTAAAGTGAAAAATGTATCTGCATACATCACTTCATCCCATTTTCCTGGCCACCTCAAAACCAACATTCATTGTAACAACGTATTATAATTCAGAGTTCCATTTTTAGGCCATTTCTCCTGATCTTCCAAAGTATATAAAGGCCACCATTGGTTACAATATTTTATCAATGTTTTCTTATTTACCAAGCCCCCAGAAGACCCTCCCAGTTATTTCCATTGTGCCAAAATGTAACCCAAATGGGCTTTTCTTCAGAATTCCCTTGTTTTGACCAGCTCCCATTTCAAACTGTCTTTTACATATCTCTATAGCTTCTCTTTCCCAGTGCTCTGCAAATGCACTTAAAAAATATGAGAGCACCTACACACAGGTTTTATGATATTCTCAGAGGGTCCAGTAAAATAATATCTCTGGGTTCTGCAGATCAACTCCCCTGTTGTTAGATCATAGTTTTGGTTCCATCAAAATTTACACTGTCCTAGTATCCACGGCAGGTTCCACTGTTCAAAAGTTATTATGCACCCGTATGTGAGGCTACAAGCCTCTGGTACTGAATGTAAAGTCCAGATCTCAAGAGTAGGACTAAAGGTATTAGAGGTTATACTTCTCTTATACAGCCACTGGGGCGCAGAGAGGGAGCTCTTCTTTACCCCCCTCATTAGCCACAGTTTACTTTTGTCTACTCCTCCCCCACCACTTAAACACTGTAATCTTTAACACTAACGACAGACACATCACAGTATCACAGTATCACAGTATGTTAGAGATCAGAAGGGACCTCAAAAGATCATCTAGTCCAATCCCCCTGCCGGAGCAGGAACACCTAGATAAGGTTACACAGGAACGTGTCCAGGCGGGTTTTGAATGTCTCCAGAGAAGGAGACTCCACAACCTCCCTGGGCAGCCTGTTCCAGTGCTCCGTCACCCTCACTGAGAAGAAGTTTCTTCTCAAGTTTAAGTGGAACCTCCTGTGTTCCAGTTTGTACCCATTGCCCCTTGTCCTATCATTGTTTGCCACTGAGAAGAGCCTGGCTCCATCCTCGGGACACTCCCCCTTTATATATTTATATACACTAATAAGGTCACCCCTCAATCTCCTCTTCTCCAAACTGTAGAGACCCAGCTCCCTCAGTCTTTCCTCATAAGGGAGATGCTCCACTCCCTTAATCATCTTAGTTGCCCTGCGCTGGACTCTCTCCAGCAGGTCCCTGTCCTTCTTAAACTGAGGGGCCCAGAACTGGACACAATATTCCAGATGAGGTCTCACCAGGGCTGAGTAGAGGGGAAGGAGGACCTCTCTCAACCTACTAACCACCCCCCTTCTAATACAACCCAGGATGCCATTGGCCTTCTTGGCCACAAGGGCACAGTGTCGGCTCATGGTCACCCTGTCGTCCACTAGAACCCCCAGGTCCCTCTCCCCTACACTGCTCTCTAACAGGTTGTTCCCCAACCTATACTGGAACCTGGGGTTGTTCCTGCCCAGATGCAGGACTCTACACTTTCCCTTGTTATATTTCATCAAGTTATCCCCTGCCCAACTCTCCAGCCTGTTCAGGTCTCTCTGAATGGCAGCACAGCCTTCTGGCGTGTCGGCCACTCCTCCCAGCTTAGTGTCATCAGCAAACTTGCTGATAGTACACTCAATTCCCTCATCTAGATCATTGATGAATATATTAAATAATACTGGTCCCAGAACCGACCCGTGAGGCACTCCACTAGATACAGGCCTCCAACTAGACTCTGCCCCATAGACTACAACTCTCTGGCTTCTCTCCTTCAGCCAGTTCACAGTCCACCTCACTACCCGATCATCCAGACCACACTTCCTCAATTTAGCTGTGAGGATGCTGTGGGAGACTGTCAAATGCTTCGCTGAAGTCAAGGTAGACCACATCCACCGCTCTGCCATCATCCATCCACCGTGTTATTTCCTCATAAAAGGCTACGAGATTGGTCAAGCATGACTTCCCCTTGGTGAAGCCATGTTGACTGCTCCTCATAACCCTCTTATCCTTGATATGCCTTAAGATGGCACCAAGGATAAGGTGTTCCATCACTTTCCCAGGAATGGAGGTGAGGCTGACTGGTCTATAGTTACCTGGGTCCTCCTTCTTGCCCTTTTTGAAGACGGGAGTGACATTTGCTTTCCTCTAGTCCTCAGGCACCTCTCCCGTTTCCCAAGACTTGGTAAAGATGATGGAGAGCGGTCTAGCAATGACCTCCGCCAGTTCCCTCAGCACCCGCGGCTGCATCCCATCTGGACCCATGGATTTATGGATATCCAGATTGCTCAACTGGTCTTTAACCCATTCCTCATCGACTAAGGCAAACTGCTCTGTTGACCTGTCTTCATCTGAGGTCTCAGCGGTACACGGCTCTTCAGGACTGCCTCCGGCAGAGTAGACAGAGACAAAGAAGGCACTCAGTAACTCTGCCATCTCTGTATCTTCTGTCACCAGGGCACCCGTCCCGTTCATCAGCGGGCCTACATTGCCTCTGGTGTTAGTTTTATCTGCCATGTATTTGAAAAAGCTCTTTCTGCTGTCCTTGACCCCTCTCACCAGCTTTAATTCCAAGGAGGCCTTAGTCATCCTAGCTGCTTTCCTACATCCTCTAGCAGCAGCCTTATATTCCTCCCAAGTGGCCAGCCCTTCCTTCCATGACCTGTAAACTCTCCTCTTCCACTTTAGCATACCCAGCAATTCCCTATTTAGCCACGCAGGTCTCCTGACCCTCTTCCTTGACTTCCTACGTGTCGGGATGCTCTGATCTTGAGCTCGGAAAAAGCAGTCCTTGAACGTCAACCAACTATCTTGGCCCCCTTTACCTTCAAGCAGCCTAGTCCATGGAATTTCCCCTAGCAATTGCTTGAAGAGTCCAAAGTTTGCCCTGCTAAGTCCAGGGTTGCGATTCTACTTGCTATTCTACTGGCCCTACCACACAAGATCCTGAATTCCACCATCTCGTGGTTGCTGCAGCCAAGGCAGCCCTCAACCTTCACTCCTTCGACCAGACCCTCCTTGTTAGTGAGGATGAGATCGAGCAGCGCTCCTCTCCTGGTTGGCTCATCCACCATTTTCATGAGGAAGTTATCATCCATACACTGGAGGAACCTCCTGGACTGCGGCTGGGTTGCCGAGTAGTCCTTCCAGCAAACATCAGGGAAGTTAAAATCCCCCACGACGACCACGGCCTGTGACTGTGAGGCCGCTCTCAGCTGCTTGTAGAAGGCCTCGTCAACTTCCTCACCCTGATCCGGTGGCCTGTAACAGACCCCCACAACAGTATCGCCCCTGCCAGCCTGCCCCTTAATTCTCACCCACAGACTCTCAACTCGCTCGTCATCTGTCCCCGGACAGAACTCCACGCATTGTAGCTGCTCTCGCACATAAAGAGCAACCCCACTACCCCGCCTGGCTGGCCTGTCTTTCCTGAAAAGGACATAGCCCTCCATGACTATATTCCAGTCATGTGAGCTATCCCACCACGTCTCTGTAATTGCCACCAGGTCATAATCTCCTGACTTAACACAGGTTTCTAGCTCCTCCTGCTTATTTCCCATGCTGCGCTCATTGGTGTACAGGCATTTCAGGGATCGAGCTGAGCACACCGATTTCACCCTAGGATTACAGGGGGCCTCCCAGTCTTCAACAATTTCGGAGTGCTGTCCCACTGAGGCAAGCCCAGCTACAACCCCATCCCTCTTCGAATCTAGTTTAAAGCTCTCCAAATGAGCCCCGCTAATTTGTGCCCCATCATCCTTTTGCCTCTGTGCGATAAACCGTTCCCACATGCCATTGTCCAGAGTGGTGCCCTATAAAACCAGCCGTTATCAAAGAATCCAAAGCCCTGCCTGCAGCACCAGCCTCGAAGCCAATTGTTTATGGACTGAATTTTCCTATTCAGTCCCACATCATCAATGGAAGATGGAAGGAGTGAGGAGAAGATCACTTGAGCCCCAGAGCCTTTCACCATCCGCCCCAAGGCCCTGTAGTCTTTCTTCATCCCCCTCAGACTGCGGGAAGCAGCTTCCCCCTCACCCGTCTGGAAGACCAGCAGTGGGTAGTGGTCTGTCAGATGCACCAGGTTGGAGAGCTCCCTGGTGATATCCCTGATCCGGGCTCCAGGCAGACTACACACTTCCCTATGATGAGGGTCAACTCTGCATATCGGGCCCTCTGTTCCTTTCAGAATGGAATCACCTACTACAATGACCCTTCTCTCTTTCTTATCAGAGGCAGTCTTGAGGTGTGAAGTCGACCTCTTTTTCCTATGTGGCCTTGTAGGCGGGCCTTGCACCACAACCTCACCTACCTCTCTTTCAAGATCCAGGGCCTCAAACCTATTACGGAGGGACACCTGGGGAAGCGGGGCAGGAAGGGAGGAGGGCTGCCCACGACGCCGAACCGGAACTTGTTTCCAACCCTCATCATCTTTTTGGTCCCCTACCTCTGGGTGACAGCTACAGGGCAGGGGCTGTCTTGGGCCATCCCCCTCTGTCTGAGAGGGCAGGGGGTCCATCCCCTTTTGGGGGGTATCTCCCTGGAGCCGTTCCAACTGGCCAGCCAGGGAGTTACTCCACCAGTCGATCTCCCTTTCACACTCCCTGATGCCCCTCAGCGTCTCAACCTCCTCCTTAAGTTTAGCCACCAGTGCGCACCACATAGGCACACAAAACACTTAGACACAACACAAAACAAATACGCTTCATCGGTCTCTGGCCGCTCTCCTCGTGGAGAACACAGAACCGCAGATCAGGACTCCACACTCGCTTCGTAGCTATGCTATGTCTCAGTCACACAGAAACACAAACACCTACACGGGATCTCACACACTCACACTATGGTTCCGCTTACCCTTCTCCTGCTTCTTATGGTAGCAGATCCCTCCTGGTTCCCAGAATTTGAGATGCAGCGGAGACCTGGTGGGTTCGCCTACCCTTCACCTGCTTGCACTACGGTCATTAGCAGGTCCTTCCTGGCTCCCAGAACTTGGGATGCAGTGAAAACCCGGACTCACCCTATCCACCCTCAGGATCGCTAGCGGCTGCTCTATCAGTTGGCGAGTCCCCTGCTTGCAAGCCCTACCTGCCAAGGGGAACTATACTGTGCGCCAGGAGTCTCTGCATTCCTTACCAGCAGTCCCACACGTATGCCTTACAAGCCCCCTAAATTACCTAAATTTCAAGCATACCATTTCTCCACAGCCGGCACAGGTTGTTGTCTGCCCCTGCAGTGAGCGGAGGAGGAGCAGAGCTCCTGCAGGCAAGTGGCCTAGGATGTCCGCCCCTCAGCCGACCCTGCAGCCGAACAGAGGTCTCCTGCCTGGCTCGCCAAATTGATGCGCGGATTGACTCCACAACTCGTTAAAGTTGTAAAGTAGGTATGCTTTTTATTCAGCGCTGAGACGCACGGGGATAATTCCTCAAAGTCACAGTATGTTCACAGTATCACAGTATGTTAGAGATTGGAAGGGACCTCAAAAGATCATCTAGTCCAATCCCCCTGCCGGAGCAGGAACACCTAGATAAGGTTACACAGGAACGTGTCCAGGCGGGTCTTGAATGTCTCCAAAGAAGGAGATTCCACAACCTCCCTGGGCAGCCTGTTCCAGTGTTCCGTCACCCTCACTGAGAAGAAGTTTCTTCTCAGGTTTAAGTGGAACCTCTTGTGCTCCAATTTGTACCCATTACCCCTTGTCCTTTCATTGTTTGCCACTGAGAAGAGCCTGGCTCCATCCTCGTGACACTCCCCCTTTATATATTTATATACACTAATAAGGTCACCCCTCAATCTCCTCTTCTCCAAACTGTAGAGACCCAGCTCCCTCAGTCTTTCCTCATAAGGGAGATGCTCCACTCCCTTAATCATCTTAGTTGCCCTGCGCTGGACTCTCTCCAGCAGGTCCCTGTCCTTTTTAAACTGAGGGGCCCAGAACTGGACACAATATTCCAGATGAGGTCTCACCAGGGCAGAGTAGAGGGGAAGGAGGACCTCTCTCGACCTACTAACCACCCCCCTTCTAATACAACCCAGGATGCCATTGGCCTTCTTGGCCACAAGGGCACAGTGTCGGCTCATGGTCACCCTGTCGTCCACCAGGACCCCCAGGTCCCTCTCCCCTACACTGCTCTCTAACAGGTCGTTCCCCAGCCTATACTGGAACCTGGGGTTGTTCCTGCCCAGATGCAGGACTCTACACTTTCCCTTGTTATATTTCATCAAGTTATTCCCCGCCCAGCTCTCCAGCCTGTCCAGGTCCCTCTGGATGGCAGCACAGCCTTCTGGCGTGTCGGCCACCCCTCCCAGCTTAGTGTCATCAGCAAACTTGCTAAGGGTGCACTCAGATTGTGGTAACTAACATTATCAACCCAGCTTCTTTCCTCAGTGGAAATCGAAATACACTGGAGAGTGAATGCCTTGCATAGACATTTAATAAGCAAAATTATAACTAGAAACCTATATAACTCAATAATGCAATCTCTGCCTCCAAACAAATTCCAAAACCAAAACCTAGGCCAAAAATGAGCCAAACTGGGAGGGGTAACAGGCCAGGACAACAGTGACAAATTGACTTCGCGCAACTACCAAGAAAAGGGGGATATAAATATTTGGTGATATTAACGGATACCTTTTCAGGTTGGCCAAAACCCTTTCCAACTAGAATCGTAAAAACTAAGGAAAAGAAACCAATCGATGCTAAAGACATATGCTAAAGACATATGGGAATATTGAATTTTCTTTGTGGCCAAGAAGGCCAATAGCATCCTAGGGTGTATTAGAAAGGGTGTGGTTAGTAGGTCAATAGAGGTTCTCCTCCCCCTCTATTCTGCCTTGGTGAGGCCGCATCTGGAATACTGTGTCCAGTTCTGTTTTTGATGTTCACTCCTTAATACGGACCATAACAGGGAATAGGGGACTATTATTTTTCCCTGTGCTGTGCTAGCCCACACATTCTCATTGAAGGTTCTGCCTTGGTCTGTAATTAATTTCTGATCTTTCTTATCGTAATTTGGTTTATCTTTCAGGGAAATTTTTCTGTCAGGAATTAGTGTCCCTTCAGTTGTTATCTCACCTTTTGCCGCTTCTTTTGCCTCTCTGTCCATGTCCTGGGTTTAGCAGCAGCAGTCATTTTTTCTCCTTCTTGGTAGCTGGTGCAGTGCTGTGTTTTGACTTTCGGGCTGGGAACAAAGCTGATAAAAATGATGTTTTGGTTTGGCCAAGGACTTTGTGAGTCTCATGCTCTGCCAGGGAGGAGGGGAAGCCAGGAGGAAGCAGAGACAGGACACCTGACCCAAACTGACCAAAGAGGTATTCCATACCACAGCACGACATGCCGAGGGGGGAACTGGGAGGTACCCAGAAGGACAGGGGGTCTACTGGGTCAGACTGGTGGTTCGACGCGTGGTATTGTACTCTTTTCCCTTGCTATTATCTCTTATCATTGTTGTTAGTGGTGGTAGCTGTGGTGATTTGTATTGTACACTGGTTGCTGGACTGTTCTTATCTCAGCCCGTGGGAGTTGCATTCTTTCGATTCTTCTCCCCATCCCTCTGGGGAAAGGGGGGGGCAGCCCCTGGAGAAGGGGGAGGACGGACTAACGTGGGCCTCGATTGCTTCCAGCCTGGCACCACTCACTGGGAGTAAGTGCACAAGCTGTCTTGGTTGGGGTTAAACCACGACAGTCCACCAGCTCATTTTCCTCCTCCAATTCTGAGCTAGCCTTCTGGTGTGCCTTGATGTGCATAATTGCTACCTTCTCAGGTAGCTGGACCGCTTCCAACAGTTGCATTATTTCCTGTGCATGTTTGATATTTTTCCTTGTGAGTTTAACAGTCCTCTTTCTTTTCAAATGGCTCCATGTGCATGTACAATCCAGAATACATATCTTGAGTCTCTTTGATAGTGGTAACTGCATATCCAGCATGTCGTTTTTCACTGATGGCATAGTTGCTCCCATCAGTGAACCAGGTTTCTGCGTTGTCCAAAGGGGTGTCCTTCAGGTTTGGACAGCTGGAGTATGTGGCCTCAATGGTTTCTAGGTAATCATAGTGTACTAGTTTTCCTTCATTTCCACTGACGAAAGAAGCTGGGTTGATAATGTTAGTTACCACAATCTCTACATCATCTTGTTTCACTATGACGGCTTGACATTTCAGGAACCTCTGAGGGGAAAGCCAGTGTCCACCTTTCATTTCCAGCACTGCAGACACTGTATGGGATACTAGCACAGTTATTTTCTGGCCCAAGGTGAATTTGCGTGCTTCTTGGATATTTAGCACTACTGCTCCGACGGCTCTAAGACATCCTGGCCACCCTTTGGCTGCTGCGTCTAACTGCTTAGAAAAATAAGCAACTGCTCGTCGGTATGGACCCAAGTTCTGTGCCAATATCCCCAAAGCAATCCCTTGTTTCTCATGGGAGAATAGAAAGAATGGTTTATTCACGTCTGGAACTCCTAGAGCTACAGCTGACATGAAAGCATTCTTTAGCTGGTGGAAGGCTTGAGTGGCTTCTTTTGTTCACTGAGATTCTTACTGGTTTTTTTGTTGTTTTTTTTTATGCTTAGTGAATATAGAGGCTTAACAATTAGTTTATAATTGTAGATTCACAATCTACACTATCCATAATTCTTTTACCATCTGGGGTTTTGGCGTTTCTTCAAACAGGGTGGGACTGTTCTTAAATCCCTGAGGCAATACCGTCCACGTGACCTGGGTTTTGTGCCCACTTTTAGGGCTTTTTCATTCAAATTCAAGGATTTTCTGGCTGGCTTTGTGGAGAGGGAGGCAAAAGAAGGTATCTTTTAGACCTAAAACAGTAAAACAAGTTGTTCTGGCATCAAGCATGTTAATAGCATATATGGATTTGCTATCACAGGGTAAAGATCTTCAGTTATTTTGTTAACAGCTCATAAGTCCCGTAATTGATTTCAGTAACGCATTTGATACTGTCTCCCACAGCATCCTCATAGTTAAGCTAAGGAAGTGTGGGCTTGATGATCAGGTAGTGAGGTGGATCAAGAACTGGTTGAAAGGAAGAAGGCAGAGAGTTGTGGTCAATGGGGCAGAATCTAGCTGGAGGTCTGTGACTAGTGAAGTACCTCAGGGGTTGGTGCTGGGACCAGTGCTGTACAATATTTTCATCAATGACCTGGACGAGGGAACTGAGTGCACCCTTAGCAAGTTTGCTGATGATACTAAACTGGGAGGAGTGGCTGACACACCAGAAGGCTGTGTTGCCATTCAGCGAGACCTGGACAGGCTGGAGAGTTGGGCGGGGAGAAATTTGATGAAATTCAACAAGGGCAAGTGTAGAGTCTTGCATCTGGGGAAGAACAACCCCATGTATCAGTACAGGTTGGGGGTTGACCTGCTGGAAAGTAGTGAAGGGGAAAGGGACCTGGGGGTCCTGGTGGATAGGAGGATGACCATGAGCCAGCAATGTGCCCTTGTGGCCAAGAAGGCCAATGGCATCCTAGGGTGCATTAGAAAGGGTGTGGTTAGTAGGTCAAGAGAGGTTCTCCTCCCCCTCTATTCTGCCTTGGTGAGGCCGCATCTGGAATATTGCGTCCAGTTCTGGGCCCCTCAGTTCAAGAAGGACAGGGAATTGATTGAAAGAGTCCAGCGCTGTGGAGACAGTGTTCTCACAGGAGAATGGATAATTGGTACATAAACTCTGAATAATCCCAAAAGATACAGCAAGGCCGTGAGAGGCCCGAGGAAGCTTAAGCAAGCAAGATAAGAAGAAGCTGCAATTCACTGAGTTATGAGAACTGTGGACTGTTGGCAAGCTTTCGAGGTCAAGTTCTCACACCTGTGCTTAACCAATTATGTGTTAGTCGCTAAGGGTCTTCAAGACATGTATCCAATAATAATATGCCAAATCACTGTAAGTGCCTGTGAGAAATGGTATAAAAGGAGTTAAAGCTTTGTAATAAATTGGCATTCACTGATCACATTGATCATCCCTGCGCTGTCCGTGACTCCCGCGTCGACACAGCGCAGAGCCACAAAGATGATTAAGGGAGTGGAACATCTCCCTTATGAGGAGACGCTGAGGGAGCTGGGTCTCTTTAGCTTGGAGAAGAGGACACTGAGGGGTGACCTCATCAATGTTTACAAATATGTAGAGGGTGAGTGTCAGGATGATGGAGATGGTTTTTTTTCAGTGATGTCCAGTGATAGTGTTACAAAAGGGCAAAGTTTTACGATAAAACAATCATATAAAATAGTAGAAATGATTATATTTAAGAAACTTTTAAATCAATAGTGTGGGTTTGTATATTAGGAAATGCTGTAACTTTGTAGCTTGGTTTGCAGTCTTGTATCATGGTTACTCTATAACAAATGTTACAATGGCAGTCTTGGTAGCAGGAGCTAACATAACCATATAAGGTGAAGTGTATATGGGTGAATTGAGAGAAGTATATTGTGAAACTCTACCCAAGCAGAACCTAGGCATACCAGAGGCAGTCAAGGGAAGGTAAGAGAATGCTGGCATCCACATAATGGTTGGGATATGTCCAAAGAACGGAAAGGTGAAAAGGACAGAGCGAGGAAGACTTCTTACTTCATCCGAGGAAGACTCCGTACTTCATCACAACGACCACCAGAGGGGGCTGCGCAAGCGCAGAAGAGGCTGATGTCGTAATAAACTGATGTGGTAATCCTTGATGCATATGTATTAATCAATGATGTAATCTGTATTGAAGAGTGTATAAATTGCGGATGTGATGTGACGGGGTTGAAGCCAGATTTGGGTGCGTGCCCCTGGTTTCCCAGCGCTGCAATAAAGCACCTCATATAACCATTCTGGTGGTTATGTGTCAGTCCTTACGCTAACAACAAGCAGCTATGGATAAGGAAAAGCAGATGCCTGAATCTACTGATAATGGGGAGACGCAGACGGTTTATGGCTGGGACAACGACCAAACCCTAAGACCATACGTGAAGACTAAAAGGTGAAAAGTTCAAGAAGAGGAAGACTCATTTATTTCATCTTGAGACCCCTGCCTATGACCAGAGGGGGCACTGCGCAGGTTCAAATGACCTTCTAGCTCGTTATAATATGAAGCGGGGATAGGACATGAATATGCATAGGCGTATTGTGCAACCTCATGATTATATATAACTTTAGGGGATAAATGTAGAGGGAAACAACACTGAGGTACGCATGGTCACCCGCGGGTGCTGAGGGAACTGGCGGAGGTCATTGCTAGACCACTCTCCATCATCTTTACCAAGTCTTGGGAAACGGGAGAGGTGCCTGAGGACTGGAGGAAAGCAAATGTCACTCCTGTCTTCAAAAAGGGCAAGAAGGAGGACCCGGGTAACTATAGACCGGTTAGCCTCACCTCCATTCCTGGGAAAGTGATGGAACACCTTATCCTTGGTGCCATCTTAAGGCATATCAAGGATAAGAGGGTTATGAGGGGCAGTCAACATGGCTTCACCAAGGGGAAGTCGTGCTTGACCAATCTCGTAGCCTTTTATGAGGAAATAACGCGGTGGATGGATGATGGTAGAGCGGTGGATGTGGTCTACCTCGACTTCAGCAAAGCGTTTGACACGGTCTCCCACAGCATCCTTGCGGCTAAATTGAGGAAGTGTGGTCTGGATGATCGGGTAGTGAGGTGGACTGTGAACTGGCTGAAGGAGAGAAGCCAGAGAGTTGTAGTCTATGGGGCAGAGTCTAGTTGGAGGCCTGTATCTAGTGGAGTGCCTCACGGGTCGGTACTGGGACCAGTATTATTTAATATATTCATCAACGATTTAGATGAGGGAATTGAGTGTACTATCAGCAAGTTTGCTGATGACACTAAGCTGGGAGGGGTGGCCGACACGCCAGAAGGCTGTGCTGCCATCCAGAGGGACCTGGACAGGCTGGAGAGCTGGGCGGGGAATAACTTGATGAAATATAACAAGGGAAAGTGTAGAGTCCTGCATCTGGGCAGGAACAACCCCAGGTTCCAGTATAGGCTGGGGAACGACCTGTTAGAGAGCAGTGTAGGGGAGAGGGACCTGGGGGTCCTGGTGGACGACAGGGTGACCATGAGCCGACACTGTGCCCTTGTGGCCAAGAAGGCCAATGGCATCCTGGGTTGTATTAGAAGGGGGGTGGTTAGTAGGTCGAGAGAGGTCCTCCTTCCCCTCTACTCTGCCCTGGTGAGACCTCATCTGGAATATTGTGTCCAGTTCTGGGCCCCTCAGTTTAAAAAGGACAGGGACCTGCTGGAGAGAGTCCAGCGCAGGGCAACTAAGATGATTAAGGGAGTGGAGCATCTCCCTTATGAGGAAAGACTGAGGGAGCTGGGTCTCTATAGTTTGGAGAAGAGGAGATTGAGGGGTGACCTTATTAGTGTATATAAATATATAAAGGGGGAGTGTCACGAGGATGGAGCCAGGCTCTTCTCAGTGGCAAACAATGAAAGGACAAGGGGTAATGGGTACAAATTGGAGCACAAGAGGTTCCACTTAAACCTGAGAAGAAACTTCTTCTCAGTGAGGGTGACGGAACACTGGAACAGGCTGCCCAGGGAGGTTGTGGAATCTCCTTCTTTGGAGACATTCAAGACCCGCCTGGACACGTTCCTGTGTAACCTTATCTAGGTGTTCCTGCTCCGGCAGGGGGATTGGACTAGATGATCTTTTGAGGTCCCTTCCAATCTCTAACATACTGTGATACTGTGAACATACTGTGACTTTGAGGAATTATCCCCGTGCGTCTCAGCACTGAATAAAAAGCATACCTACTTTACAACTTTAACGAGTTGTGGAGTCAATCCGCGCATCAATTTGGCGAGCCAGGCAGGAGACCTCTGTTCGGCTGCAGGGTCGGCTGAGGGGCGGACATCCTAGGCCACTTGCCTGCAGGAGCTCTGCTCCTCCTCCGCTCACTGCAGGGGCAGACAACAACCTGTGCCGGCTGTGGAGAAATGGTATGCTTGAAATTTAGGTAATTTAGGGGGCTTGTAAGGCATACGTGTGGGACTGCTGGTAAGGCATGCAGAGACTCCTGGCGCACAGTATAGTTCCCCTTGGCAGGTAGGGCTTGCAAGCAGGGGACTCGCCAACTGATAGAGCAGCCGCTAGCGATCCTGAGGGTGGATAGGGTGAGTCCGGGTTTTCACTGCATCCCAAGTTCTGGGAGCCAGGAAGGACCTGCTAATGACCGTAGTGCAAGCAGGTGAAGGGTAGGCGAACCCACCAGGTCTCCGCTGCATCTCAAATTCTGGGAACCAGGAGGGACCTGCTACCATAAGAAGCAGGAGAAGGGTAAGCGGAACCATAGTGTGAGTGTGTGAGATCCCGTGTAGGTGTTTGTGTTTCTGTGTGACTGAGACATAGCATAGCTACGAAGCGAGTGTGGAGTCCTGATCTGCGGTTCTGTGTTCTCCACGAGGAGAGCGGCCAGAGACCGATGAAGCGTATTTGTTTTGTGTTGTGTCTAAGTGTTTTGTGTGCCTATGTGGTGCGCACTGGTGGCTAAACTTAAGGAGGAGGTTGAGACGCTGAGGGGCATCAGGGAGTGTGAAAGGGAGATCGACTGGTGGAGTAACTCCCTGGCTGGCCAGTTGGAACGGCTCCAGGGAGATACCCCCCAAAAGGGGATGGACCCCCTGCCCTCTCAGACAGAGGGGGATGGCCCAAGACAGCCCCTGCCCTGTAGCTGTCACCCAGAGGTAGGGGACCAAAAAGATGATGAGGGTTGGAAACAAGTTCCGGTTCGGCGTCGTGGGCAGCTCTCCTCCCTTCCTGCCCCGCTTCCCCAGGTGTCCCTCCGTAATAGGTTTGAGGCCCTGGATCTTGAAAGAGAGGTAGGTGAGGTTGTGGTGCAAGGCCCGCCTACAAGGCCACATAGGAAAAAGCGGTCGACTTCACACCTCAAGACTGCCTCTGATAAGAAAGAGAGAAGGGTCATTGTAGTAGGTGATTCCATTCTGAAAGGAACAGAGGGCCCGATATGCAGAGTTGACCCTCATCATAGGGAAGTGTGTAGTCTGCCTGGAGCCCGGATCAGGGATATCACCAGGGAGCTCTCCAACCTGGTGCATCCGACAGACCACTACCCACTGCTGGTCTTCCAGACGGGTGAGGGGGAAGCTGCTTCCCGCAGTCTGAGGGGGATGAAGAAAGACTACAGGGCCTTGGGGCGGATGGTGAAAGGCTCTGGGGCTCAAGTGATCTTCTCCTCACTCCTTCCATCTTCCATTGATGATGTGGGACTGAATAGGAAAATTCAGTCCATAAACAATTGGCTTCGAGGCTGGTGCTGCAGGCAGGGCTTTGGATTCTTTGATAACGGCTGGTTTTATAGGGCACCACTCTGGACAATGGCATGTGGGAACGGTTTATCGCACAGAGGCAAAAGGATGATGGGGCACAAATTAGCGGGGCTCATTTGGAGAGCTTTAAACTAGATTCGAAGAGGGATGGGGTTGTAGCTGGGCTTGCCTCAGTGGGACAGCACTCCGAAATTGTTGAAGACTGGGAGGCCCCCTGTAATCCTAGGGTGAAATCGGTGTGCTCAGCTCGATCCCTGAAATGCCTGTACACCAATGAGCGCAGCATGGGAAATAAGCAGGAGGAGCTAGAAACCTGTGTTAAGTCAGGAGATTATGACCTGGTGGCAATTACAGAGAGACGTGGTGGGATAGCTCACATGACTGGAATATAGTCATGGAGGGCTATGTCCTTTCAGGAAAGACGGCCAGCCAGGCGGGGTAGTGGGGTTGCTCTTTATGTGCGGAGGACAGCTGCAATCCGGTGGAGTTCTGTCCGGGGACAGATGATGAGCGAGTCGAGAGTCTGTGGGTGAGAATTAAGGGGCAGGCTGGCAGGGGCAATACTGTTGTGGGGGTCTGTTACAGGCCACCAGATCAGGGTGAGGAAGTTGACGAGGCCTTCTACAGGCAGCTGAGAGCGGCCTCACAGTCACAGGCCGTGGTCGTCGTGGGGGATTTTAACTTCCCTGATGTTTGTCGAAGGTTTCGCAAGTGCGCCGCAGTCCAGGAGGTTCCTCCAGTGTATGGATGATAACTTCCTCATGCAAATGGTGGATTAGCCAACCAGGAGAGGTGCGCTGCTGGATCTCATCCTCACTAACAAGGAGGGTCTGGTTGAAGGAGTGAAGGTTGAGGGCTGCCTTGGTTGCAGCGACCACGAGATGGTAGAATTCAGGATCTTGTCTGGTAGGGTCAGTAGAATAGCAAGTAGAATCGCAACCCTGGACTTTAGCAGGGCAAACTTTGGCCTCTTCAAGCAATTGCTAGGGGAAATCCAGTGGGCTAGGCTGCTTGAAGGGAAAGGGGCCCAAGATAGTTGGTTGACGTTCAAGGACTGCTTTTTCCGAGCTCAAGATCGGAGCATCCCGACACGTAGGAAGTCGAGGAAGAGGGTCAGGAGACCTGCGTGGTTAAATAGGGAATTGCTCGGTATGCTCAAGTGGAAGAGAGTTTACAGGTCATGACTAAGGCCTCCTTGGAATTAAAGCTGGCGAGAGGGGTCAAGGACAGCAGAAAGAGCTTTTTCAAATACATGGCAGGTAAAACTAACACCAGAGGCAATGTAGGCCCGCTGATGAACGGGACGGGTGCCCTGGTGACAGAAGATACAGAGATGGCAGAGTTACTGAATGCCTTCTTTGTCTCTGTCTACTCTGCCGGAGGCAGTCCTGAAGAGCCCTGTACCGCTGAGACCTCAGATGAAGACAGGTCAACGGAGCGGTCTGCCTTAGTCGATGAGGAATGGGTTAAAGACCAGTTGAGCAATCTGGATATCCATAAATCCATGGGTCCAGATGGGATGCACCCGCGGGTGCTGAGGGAACTGGCGGAGGTCATTGCTAGACCGCTCTCCATCATCTTTACCAAGTCTTGGGAAACGGGAGAGGTGCCTGAGGACTGGAGGAAAGCAAATGTCACTCCCGTCTTCAAAAAGGGCAAGAAGGAGGACCCAGGTAACTATAGACCAGTCAGCCTCACCTCCATTCCTGGGAAAGTGATGGAACACCTTATCCTTGGTGCCATCTTAAGGCATATCAAGGATAAGAGGATTATGAGGGGCAGTCAACATGGCTTCACCAAGGGGAAGTCGTGCTTGACCAATCTCGTAGCCTTTTATGAGGAAATAACACGGTGGATGGATGATGGCAGAGCGGTGGATGTGGTCTACCTTGACTTCAGCAAAGCGTTTGACACGGTCTCCCACAGCATCCTCACAGCTAAATTGAGGAAGTGTGGTCTGGATGATCGGGTAGTGAGGTGGACTGTGAACTGGCTGAAGGAGAGAAGCCAGAGAGTTGTAGTCTATGGGGCGGAGTCTAGTTGGAGGCCTGTATCTAGTGGAGTGCCTCAAGGGTCGGTTCTGGGACCAGTATTATTTAATATATTCATCAATGATTTAGATGAGGGAATTGAGTGTACTATCAGCAAGTTTGCTGATGACACTAAGCTGGGAGGAGTGGCCGACACGCCAGAAGGCTGTGCTGCCATTCAGCGAGACCTGGACAGGCTGGAGAGTTGGGCAGGGAGTAACTTGATGAAATATAACAAGGGAAAGTGTAGAGTCCTGCATCTGGGCAGGAACAACCCCAGGTTCCAGTATAGGTTGGGGAACAACCTGTTAGAGAGCAGTGTAGGGGAGAGGGACCTGGGGGTCCTGGTGGACGACAGGGTGACCATGAGCCGACACTGTGCCCTTGTGGCCAAGAAGGCCAATGGCATCCTGGGTTGTATTAGAAGGGGGGTGGTTAGTAGGTTGAGAGAGGTCCTCCTTCCCCTCTACTCAGCCCTGGTGAGACCGCATCTGGAATATTGTGTCCAGTTCTGGGCCCCTCAGTTTAAGAAGGACAGGGACCTGCTGGAGAGAGTCCAGCGCAGGGCAACTAAGATGATTAAGGGAGTGGAGCATCTCCCTTATGAGGAAAGACTGAGGGAGCTGGGTCTCTACAGTTTGGAGAAGAGGAGATTGAGGGGTGACCTTATTAGTGCATATAAATATATAAAGGGGGAGTGTCACAAGGATGGAGCCAGGCTCTTCTCAGTGGCAAACAATGATAGGACAAGGGGAAATGGGTACAAACAGGAACACAAGAACCACTTAAACTTGCGAAGAAACTTCTTCTCAGTGAGGGTGACGGAACACTGGAACAGGCTGCCCAGGGAGGTTGTGGAGTCTCCTTCTCTGGAGACATTCAAAACCCGCCTGGACACGTTCCTGTGTAACCTTATCTAGGTGTTCCTGCTCCGGCAGGGGGATTGGACTAGATGATCTTTTGAGGTCCCTTCTGATCTCTAACATACTGTGATACTGTGATACTGTGATGTGTCTGTCGTTAGTGTTAAAGATTACAGTGTTTAAGTGGTGGGGGAGGAGTAGACAAAAGTAAACTGTGGCTAATGAGGGGGGTAAAGAAGAGCTCCCTCTCTGCGCCCCAGTGGCTGTATAAGAGAAGTATAACCTCTAATACCTTTAGTCCTACTCTTGAGATCTGGACTTTACATTCAGTACCAGAGGCTTGTAGCCTCACATACGGGTGCATAATAACTTTTGAACAGTGGAACCTGCCGTGGATACTAGGACAGTGTAAATTTTGATGGAACCAAAACTATGATTCTAACAACAGGGGAGTTGATCTGCAGAACCCAGAGATATTATTTTGCTAGGAACCTCTGAGAATATCATAAAACCTGTGTGTAGGTGCTCTCATATTTTTTAAGTGCATTTGCAGAGCACTGGGAAAGAGAAGCTATAGAGATATGTAAAAGACAGTTTGAAATGGGAGCTGGTCAAAACAAGGGAATTCTGAAGAAAAGCCCATTTGGGTTACATTTTGGCACAATGGAAATAACTGGGAGGGTCTTCTGGGGGCTTGGTAAATAAGAAAACATTGATAAAATATTGTAACCAATGGTGGCCTTTATATACTTTGGAAGATCAGGAGAAATGGCCTAAAAATGGAACTCTGAATTATAATAC
Source organism: Neopsephotus bourkii (assembly GCF_033783945.1). NCBI lineage: Eukaryota > Metazoa > Chordata > Aves > Psittaciformes > Psittacidae > Neopsephotus > Neopsephotus bourkii. Next base: position 23,465 of record NW_026901609.1, read on the forward strand.
GTTGTTACAATGAATGTTGGTTTTGAGGTGGCCAGGAAAATGGGATGAAGTGATGTATGCAGATACATTTTTCACTTTAAGAAACCACCCGGAGTGGCAGACAGAATGTGAAATTAATATAGCTCTTCCGGATCCCTAATTTTGGCTTTGGGAAAGGACAGGGAAAAACAGAAAGCTAAGCTGGAGAGATGTTGTTCAGCCTGTGATATTGGGGAATCATGTTTAAAAGTTAAAAAAACAGTAATCAGGAAAATCAATAGGCAAATTATGTATCACAGGTACCTCTGAGAGGAGCACCCTCTATATCTGTCCTATCAGATATTGATAAGGAGGAGATTGCTGTCACTGGCAACAAGCAGCACATTCACATTAAACCAGAGGTGCTGTTGCAGAGGCAGGCATCTGTAACCCCTGCAGAGCAGGGTAAGCAGCTGTAAAAAAAAAAAAAAAAGAAAAAAAGGAAAACCAAGGGGAAAGGATGGGAGCTTGCGCAGCTCCTGTGTTTGAGCATGAGATGAGTGCTGGGGCAGGCAAACAAGTGGGAACAGACATGTTGACAGATTGCACTGAGGGGCTGTTGAAGAAATGCGGACAAGAGTGCTTTGAAACTGGTGGAGGAGGAATGATGGGCAAAGGTGTGGGAACTGGGTTCTTCTCCTATGGGACCAGATCGGTGTGTGTGTGCTGTGGGGAGTTTTGGACGCTGGAAGTGAGACTGCCCTGCGGGGGGAGTGCCATGGGGCGGCTGCGGTGGCTGAATTGGAACTAGGCTGAAAAGGGACCTGGGGAATCTACCCTAGCAGATCCACTGGTTAAAATAAAGCTAGGAACTAGAGGAAATAAAGTGGAATTTTAGTGGATACAGGAGCAACTTATTCAGCATCAAATCAGAGGGAAAATAATTTGTTACAGATGTGGGAGCTACTGGCGACCAAGGAAAAGAAAAGAAAAAACCCAGGAAAAAAAAAAAAAGGACAAAAAGAGGCATTCTTTCTGAAACCATTAAAGTACAAATTGGGATAGCAAATAGGAATGCATAAATTTTTTATGAATGCCAAATTCCCCAAAATCTTCATTAGGGCGAGAAGCAACATTTAAAGAAGGCAAAATGGAATTAAGAGCTAAAAATCAATTAATTGCAGTTTTGAGTTTATCTTTAATTCAACAGAAAAGCGAACAGGAGGACCTCTCTGAAACAGAAGAAATCCTTAATCAGGTATATCCGGGAGTATGGGCATCTGAAGTTCCAGGTAAGGCAAAAAATGCTTTGCCTGTTAAAATAGAAATAAAAGGGGGGCCTGCCCAATTAGAATAAAACAGTATCCCCTAAAATTGCAGGAAAGGGAATAAAAAAAATCATTGATAAATTTTAAAAAATATATTATTAATTGAATGTGAATAGGAATATAATACTCCTATCTTGCCAGTTAAGAAAAGTTGCAGATTGGTTCAAGATCTCAGGAATTAACAAAATTGTAGAGGATATAAATCCAGTAATAGCTAATCCGTATACCTTATTGAATAAATTGAATCAGAAATGATTTGCCGTCTTGGATTTAAGTACTCTGTCTTTCGCTTACCATTGGCCAAAGAAAGCCAGAATTTATTTGCTCTTGAATGGGAAAATCCTGATACAGTAAGGAAAACCCAATTAACTTGAACAGTATTACCTCAAGGGTTTCAAAACAGTCCAACGATTTTTCGAAAACAGTTAGCACTGGAACTAGAATCCTGGAAACCACCCACTCAGAAGGGGAGTCTGTTACAATATGTGGATGACCTGTTAATTGCCGCAGAAAAAAAGGAAGAATGTGTCCAGTGAATGGTGGGAATATTGAGTTTTCTGGGACTGAATGGTTATTGGGTAACCAGACAAAAGGCCCAACTTATCCAAACCCGAGTTCCCTACCTAGGATATGAAATAACAAGAGGACAGAGAGAACTTGGAACTGCTAGAAAAGAAGCCATTTGTCAAACTCCACAACTGTCAATCATCAAGGAGCTCCAGAGGTTCCTGGGAGTGACTGGATGATGCAGACTTTGGATGCATGATTATGGTGTTTTGGTAAGACCACTATATGAACTGTTAAAAGAAACCCCTCTCTCTTTGGAATGGACTGATTCAGCAGAGGAGGGCTTTAGAAATTTAAAAACAGAATTAATGAGAGCTACAGCTCTGTGACTTCTGGATGCGACTAAATCCTTTTGGCTATATTCCTATGAAGAACAGGGAATAGCTTTGGTGGTCCTCACTCAGAAACTAGGACCCTGTAAGAGGGCAGTGGTGTATTTTTCAAAAGAGCTGAATGAAGCGAGCAAAGGACGGCCTTGATGCCTAAGAGCTGTGGCAGCAGTTGTCATGAATATTGAAGAGGCCCTCATATTTACCTTGGGACAAAAGATTACCATACTAGTGTCCCATGTGGTATCAGCAGTCCTGGAACAGAAAGAAGCCCACTGGTTATCTCCTTCATGTTTTTTAAAATACCAGGCCACCCTTGTGCAACCTGATGATATAGAAACTGTGGTCTCTAATGTTGTCCATCCAGCATCCTTTTAACTATTAACACCTGACTGCTTGGCCACTATATGAAACTGTATATTCAAGCCAACCATCTTTGAAAGAAACCTCTGGAACATGCCCTGGACTTGGCTAAAGACAAAAGGATAAATATTTGGACTGATTCTAAATATGCATTTGGTGTGGTCCATGCACATGATGCCACCTGGAAAGAACGAGGACCTTTGAACACACAGGAGAAACAGATTACGACTACTGAAAGCTGTTCAGCTACCTGAGGAAGTAGCTATTATGTATTGTCGAGGGCATCAACAAGGTGATCAAGAAATTGGAAATAATTTGGCCGATTTTGAAGCCAAACGAGAAGCTGAGCAATCTAAACTCATTCCCTTAATCCCTGATGGCAAACTAACAATTGAGAAATCTAAACCTAGATATTCAAAGGAGGATAGAAACCACCTGTATTTACTAACCAGTTGCTAATGAGAAACTACACCTTGTATTGTATGTATTTGTAGCTTGTAAAAGAGATGTCAGAGCATGCAAATTTGCAGCAGCTGCTAGAAAATGCAAAGGCAAAAGCTAGAAAGACTCTAATACGATGGTAGTGTTATAAAGTAGGCATTGATAGTAGATACATGAAACAAAAAAGGGGGAGTTCAGGGTTGTGAGGTATATAGGAATGATTGTGTCAGCAACTTAGGAGTCCTTGTCATCATTGTACTTTGGGTGGAATCGAAAATCATGTGTAGAATGTATACTAATGTCCTGGGTTTAGCAGTAGCAGTCATTTTTCTCCTTCTTGGTAGCTGGTGCAGTGCTGTGTTTTGACTTTCGGGCTGGGAACAAAGCTGATAAAAATGATGTTTTGGTTTGGCCAAGGACTTTGTGAGTCTCATGCTCTGCCAGGGAGGAGGGGAGGCCGGGAGGAAGCAGAGACAGTACACCTGACCCAAGCTGACCAAAGAGGTATTCCATACCACAGCACGTCATGCCCGGGGGGAACTGGGAGGTACCCGGAAGGAGAGGGGGTCAGCCGGGTCGGACTGGTGGTTCGGCGCGTGGTATTGTACTCCTTTCCTTTGCTATTTTCTCTTATCATTGTTGTCGTTGGTGGTAGCGGTGGTGATTCGTATTGTACATTAGTTGCTAGACTGTTCTTATCTCAGCCCGTGGGAGTTGCATTCCTTCGATTCTCCTCCCCACCCCTCTGGGAATGGGGAAAGGGGGCGGCAGCCCCTGGGGAAGGGGGGGACGGACTGATGTGGACCTCGATTGCTTCCAGCCTGGCACCACTCAGTGGGAGTAAGTGCACAAGCTGTCTTGGTTGGGGTTAAACCACGACAGTTCTTTTTGGTGCCCAACGTGGGGCCCGAAGGGGTTGAGATAACAACAGATCTGACTGGATTAATAGTCACTCGTCACAATGCTGATTTATTGGCTCTCAAAGTTGTTCCTCTTGATCTCACAGCTTCAGAATGTTGTAACTTACTTAGATCTGGTATTTGCTGTATTAGTGTTTTTCAAGTGTGGGGCTTGGGCTAAAGTTCTTGTCTCAGTGTACTTTATGATAATTACTTGTAACACAATAGAATTATTGATCATGAAACTTATCTGGCTTATGTTCCCAGTATGGTCACCACCTTTATACTTTGGGAGGTATATAGTAGAAGTGCTTAGCAATTACACATATTCTTTCTCCTTCTCGGGTGGTCAACCTGTGAAGGAGGCATTCTTTTACCCTCCCAGTCCTCCCCCCAGAGCATTTACAGCATCATTTGAGAGTTTTGAATGGCCTTTTAATGCTATTGAGACTTGTTTGCTGATTGTGATGGGGATCACCATGTTGGCACGTATACAGAGTGTATTTTGCCCACAACTATTTCATCTGTTTTCAAAAGTTAAGCAGAGTCAGGTTTGGGTCTTGTCTGGGGTTAAACGACAAAGTAGGAGGACCAAGAGATTTTCTCTGAGGCTGGACGGCCATGAGTGGCAGGGTGTGCGGGACAGTCTTTGGAGGCGGCTCTTGGCAGCTGTCAAAGAAAGGTTTCCATACAAGGACGATGTTATGAGTCGTTCGGCCAAGTGGACTACTATAGACAAAGGTATCCAGTCTCTGAGAGAATCAGCCATCATAGAGATGATCTATCACATCAAGCTGAATAACGGGAATATACCCATAGATCCAGATGAAGTCGAATGTACACGACCCATGTGGCGAAAACTTACACGGAATGCACCATCATCATATGCCCATTCATTGACAACAGTAACCTGGAATGACATAGTACCACTAACAGTGGATGAAATGGTTCATAAACTCCGCAAGTTCGAATACAATCTCACCCCTTCCATCATCTCAGCTGTGGAAAAACTGTCCCAGGATCTCAAACAATTGAGGGACGATATATCTGACTTATCCAACTCCTCGCGTGTACCAACACACGTTTCAGCTATTAACAAAAGGCGTCCCACTGTTCGAGAAAGGAGATACAAGAGGTATACGCCACAGTCTACCCTATGGTTTTACCTGCGGGATCACGGAGAAGACATGACAAAGTGGGATGGAAAACCTACTTCAGTTTTGGAGGAACGGGTGAGTGAATTGAAAAGAGGAGCAAAGGCCAAGACTGATCGTCCCATGAGAGCTACGGCTTCAGTCTCTGGTGAGCAGTTTCCCAGGTGGAGTGGAAGAGCTGATTTTACTCCAGCTCCTGTGATAAAGAAGAATAATCCCTTTCAACATGACTTAAGCGTCCAATCCTGTGATGACTATTAGAGGGGCCCTGCCTCCAGCCAGGTGGAGGTAGGGGACAATCGGATTTACTGGACTGTGTGGATCAGATGGCCTGGCACATCAGTCCCGCAGAAGTATAAGGCTCTAGTAGATACTGGTGCACAGTGTACCCTGATGCCATCGAGCTGTCAAGGGGTGGAACCCATCTATATTTCTGGAGTGACAGGAGGATCCCAAGAGTTGACTGTACTGGAGCCTGAAATCAGCCTGACTGGGAGAGAATGGCAAAAGCACCCTATTGTGACTGGCCCAGAGGCTCCATGCATCCTTGGCATAGACTACCTCAAGAGAGGGTACTTCAAAGACCCAAAAGGGTACCGATGGGCTTTTGGTATTGCTGCCTTGGAGATGGAGGAAACTGAGCAGCTGTCCACCTTGCCTGGTCTCTCAGAGGATCCTTCTGTTGTGGGGTTGCTGAAAGTCGAAGAACAACAAGTGCCAATTGCGACCACAACAGTGCACCGGCGGCAATATCGCACCAACCGAGACTCCCTGATTCTGATCCATCAGCTGATCCGTAGACTGGAGAGTCAGGGAGTGATCAGCAGGACCCGCTCGCCCTTTAATAGCCCCATATGGCCAGTGCAAAAGTCTAACGGAGAGTGGAGACTAACAATAGACTATCGTGGCCTGAATGAAGTCACACCACCCTTGAGTGCTGCCGTACCAGACATGATAGAACTTCAGTATGAACTGGAGTCAAAGGCAGCCAAGTGGTATGCCACGATTGATATTGCCAATGCGTTTTTCTCAATTCCTTTGGCAACAGAGTGCAGGCCACAGTTTGCTTTTACTCGGAGGGGTGTCCAGTTCACTTGGAACCGACTGCCCCAGGGCTGGAAACATAGCCCTACCATTTGCCATGGACTGATCCAGACTGCACTGGAACAGGGGCAAGCGCCAGAACACCTGCAATACATTGATGACATTATAGTGTGGGGCGATACAGCGGAAGAAGTCTTTGAGAAAGGGAGGAAAATAATCCAAATCCCGCTGAAAGCCGGTTTTGCCATAAAACGAAGTAAGGTCAAGGGACCTGCACAGGAGATTCAATTTCTGGGAATAAAATGGCAAGATGGACGTAGACAGATCCCCACAGATGTAATCAACAAGATAACAGCAATGTCTCCACCAACTTATAAGAAAGAAACACAAGCTTTCTTGGGTGCAGTGGGGTTCTAGAGACTGCACATCCCAAATTACAGTTTGATTGCAAGCCCTCTCTATTATGTGACCCGTAAGAAGAATGATTTTAAATGGGGACCTGAGCAACAACAAGCCTTTGAGCAAATTAAACGCGAGATAGTTCATGCGGTGGCCCTTGGACCAGTTTGGACTGGGCCAGATGTAAAAAATGTATTGTACACCGCAGCTGGGGAGAATGGCCCTACCTGGAGCCTCTGGCAGAAAGCTCCAGGAGAGACTCGAGGTCGACCCCTTGGTTTTTGGAGTCAGGGATACAAAGGATCCGAGGCAAGCTATACCCCAACTGAGAAAGAGATACTGGCAGCCTATGAAGGGGTTCGAGCTGCTTCGGAAGTGATTGGCACCGAAGCACAGCTCCTCCTGGCACCTCGGTTGCCCGTGCTAGGCTGGATGTTCAAAGGCAGGGTCTCCTCTACGCATCATGCAACTGATGCTACATGGAGTAAATGGGCTGCACTAATTACACAATGAGCTCGAATAGGAAATCCCAGTCGTCCAGGCATTCTAGAAGTCATCATGGACTGGCCAGAGGGCAAAGATTTCAGAATGTCACCAGAGGAGGAGGTGATGCGTGCTGAAGAGGCCCCACCATATAATCAGCTGTCAGAAAGTGAAAAGCAGTATGCCTTGTTTACTGATGGGTCCTGCCGTATTGTGGGAAAACATCGGAGATGGAAGGCAGCTGTATGGAATCCTCGACGACAAGTTGCAGAAACTGCTGAAGGAGAGGGTGAATCGAGTCAGTTTGCTGAGGTGAAAGCCATCCAGCTGGCCCTGGACATTGCTGAACAGTGGCCAGTACTTTATCTCTATACTGACTCATGGATGGTGGCAAATGCCCTGTGGGGGTGGTTGCAGCAATGGAAGCAGAGCAACTGGCAACGTAGAGGTAAACCCATCTGGGCTGCTGCACTGTGGAAAGATATTGCTGCCCGGGTGCAAAACCTGGTGGTGAAGGTACGTCATGTAGATGCCCACGTACCCAAGAGTCGGGCCACTGAGGAACACCAGAACAACCAACAGGTGGATAAAGCTGCTAAGATTGAAGTGGCTCAGATGGACTTAGATTGGCAACATAAAAGTGAATTATTTTTGGCCCGGTGGGCCCATGACACTTCAGGCCATCAGGGCAGAGATGCAACATATAGATGGGCCCGTGATCGAGGGGTGGACTTAACAATGGACACTATTGCCCAGGTTATTCACGAATGTGAAACATGCTGCCATTAAACAAGCCAAACGGTTAAAACCTCTTTGGTATGGAGGACGATGGCTGAAGTATAAATATGGGGAGGCCTGGCAGATTGACTATATCACGCTGCCACCAACCCGCCAAGGTAAGCGCCATGTGCTTACCATGGCGGAAGCAACCACCGGATGGCTGGAAACATACGCTGTGCCCCACGCCACTGCCCAGAACACTATCCTGGGCCTTGAGAAACACATTTTGTGGTGACACGGCACCCCAGAGAGAATTGAGTCAGACAATGGGACTCATTTCCGGAATAACCTTATAGACACTTGGGCCAAAGAGCATGGCATTGAGTGGGTACCACTCGTGGGATTGCTTTTGCTCAGGGGCCTGGATACACTTGGTGGGTAATGCGGGATGATGGGGAAGTCCGATGTGTACCTCAAGGGGATTTAATTTTAATCCTGTCAATACAATGATGAAAGAGAAGGAACAAAGGAATAATCCTTCCTAATCAAAGGCTTTGTTACTTTAAGGGTTACTTTGTTTAACTACTCGAATATCTCAAATGCTTTGCTAATTACAGGGGGTGCTTTGTTTAACTGCTTGAATGCCTTAAGGGGGTTAGGTAATCAAGAGATACCTTCTGTTACAGGATGAGGCGAAACTTGTGTACTGAATAAGTAAAGATATAAGAAATGGAATTTAGGGGGCTGAGATGGTGGTTAAGCTTGTGACAGACATCCCCCGTTAATGTATTGCCAAGGAATTCAAAAACTTTTTAAGAAGTTTCTTCACCCGAAGATAAGACCCCAGCAACAGGAGGAGAACAATGAAAAGGAACCACGTCGATATTCGGGTGAAGGAGACGACAGGATTGGCTGAAACCCAAGATCGAGGAGTATAGGAGACTGTACCACAGAAATCTCGGTGTGCGTCTTGGGTGGAGCGGAGACTCCCCGGCGCAGCCAGCGCTGCTTGCTTACTGCCTCTCAGTATTAATCAATTGTGATAAAAAATTAATTAAATCAGATCATGGCCAAGACGGAATTTTTATAACAGGGTTAACTCCACAAGAACGTATAGTGAAAGTTTGTTATTATGTACTAGGGTGTTGTGCAAGGGGATTGTGCAAGGGGGTTGTGCAAGAGGGGTTAAAGGAATTTTAGAATCATAGAATAGTTAGGATTGGAAAGGACCTTAATATCATCTAGTTCCAATCCCCCTGCCATGGGCAGGGACACCTCACAGTAAGCCGTCTCACCCAAAGCTTCGTCCAACCTGGCCTTGAAGGCTGCCAGGGATGGAGCATTCATTACCTCCCTGGGCAACCCATTCCAGTGTCTCACCACCCTCACAATAAAGAACTTCTTCCTTAAATTTAATCTAAACTTCCCCTGTTTAAGTTTTAACTCGTTACCCCTTGTCCTGTCACTACAGTCCCTAATGAAGAGTCCATCCCCAGCATCATTATAGGTCCCCTTCACATACTGGAAGGCTGCTCTGAGGTCTCCACCCAGCGTTCTCTTCTCCAGGCTGAACACCCCCAACTTTCTCAGCCTATCTTCCTATGGGAGGTGCTCCAGTCCCCTGATCATTCTCATGGCCCTCCTCTGGACTTGTTCCAACAGTTCCATGTCCTTTTTATGTTGAGGACACCTGAACTGTACACAATACTCCAAGTGAGGTCTCACGAGAGCAGAATAATGGGGCAGGATCACCTCCTTCGACCTGCTACTCACACTCCTTTTGATGCAGCCCAGTATACGGTTGGCTTTCTGGGCTGCAAGAGCACACTGCTGGCTCATGTTCATTTTCTCATCGACCAGCACCCCCAAGTCCTTCTCCGCAGGGCTGCTCTGAATCTCTTCTTTGCCCAACCTGTAGGTGTGACTGGGATTGCTCCGACCCAGGTGTAGGACCTTGCACTTGTCATGGTTAAACTCCATGAGGTTGCCTTTAATAGCCCCATATGGCCAGTGTGAAAGTCTAATGGAGAGTGGAGACTAACAGTAACTATCACGGCTTGAAGTCACACGACCACTGCTTCCATACCAGACATGATAGAATTTCAATATGAGCTGGATTCAAAGGCAGCCAAGTGGGTTCCACAAGTGATATTGCCAATGCCTTTTTCTCAGTTCCTTTGGCAGCAGAGTGCAGGCCACAGTTTGCTTTTACTTGGAAGGGTGTCCAGTACACTTGGAATCAACTGACCCAGGTGTGGAAACACAGCCCTACTGTTAGTGTAGGAACTGACACATAACCACCGGAATGGTTATATGAGGTGTTTATTGCAGCGCTGGGAAAACAGGGGCACGCGCCTAAATCTGGCTTCGACCCCGTCACATCACGTTCGCAATTTATGCACCGAAAGTTACATACCCAATACATATTCATTAAGGATTACCACATCAGTCTATTATGTCATCAGTCTCTTCTGCGCTTGCGCAGCCCCCCTCTGGTGGTCATCCTGATGAAGTAAGGAGTCTTCCTCGGATGAAGTAAGAAGTCTTCCTCGGCTTGTTCTTTTCACCTTTTTGTCCTCTGGACATATCCCAACCATTATGTGGGCGCCAGCATTCTTCTATTTTCCCTTGACTACCTCTGGTAATTTCTAAGTCCTGCTTGGATAGAATTTCACAATATACTTCTCTAAATTCACCCATACACCCTTCACCATATATGGTTATATAAGCTCTTGCTATCAAGACTACCATTGTATCACTGGTTACAGGTTAACCACGATACCGGACTGCAGACGGAACTGCAAAATTATAGCTCTTTCTAATCTACAAAATCTCACTATTGATTTATAAACCTCTCAAACTTAATCGTTCCTACCATTTTATATGATTATTTGTCTTAAAAACTTCACTCTTTTCTAACATTTCCCCCCTTTGAAAATACTTCACTCAATTTAAGTATTTTCATTCCCTTAGGTAGCGGTTTCCTGATAAATAGGAGGAGATGTGGGAGATTTTGGATGTTCTTTAGTCACTGCTCCTATAATTCGATGGGTCCACGCTTTGCTCTGGGCTATTTCCTTTCGAATACAGAAATACATCAGATATAGCATTAGAAACACGATCATCATTACGACTACAGTTTGCAAGAAGGAACGGATCCATCCAGTAAGGTGAAGGCCCAAACTATCAAAGAGTGCTCCAATCCAATTTTGTTCAATATACTTCCTTTCTCTTTCTGCTTTTTGTTCCACTTTGGTTAACTGGGAAATATCACATTCTATGTTTGTAGTTACATTAGGAATATGAACACAACAATGATCTATTCTGTCTTTCAAATATTCACAAACACCATGTTCCTTAAGTAACAACAGGTCTAATGCCATTCTGTTCTGCAAAAATCATTTTAGTTGTTGCTTGTAATTGCAAATTTAGATCTCTGAATCCTTTCTTTGTTACCCTGGCTAATTTTTCTGTTTGGCCAATCAGTCTGTCAATCATTTCTCTATTTCGATATGCTGCTATTTGTGCAAATAAAGATTCAAAAACCCACCCTATTTTAACTCCTGCAAAGATCTCCTGCCATGTGTCATCATCATCATCATCATCATCACCATCTACATTTCTTTTTGTTTGAATTTGCAGGGTTTCTAAGTTGTCTTTGAATGGTGACTTTTTCCAAATTGGACAAAGAGTTGGTAATCCCAGGGTGATTTTTTTAACCGGGCCTTCTATGGGTACGTAAGTAGTCCAGGTTCCATCACTTGCTGCCCAAACAAAATGTCCTATACTACGCGCCGTAGAATATTTACAATCTTCATTGCCAATTGGGACCTTTTTTTCTTTTTCCTCCAGTTTTAGTCCCCGGCATGCACATCCTGCCATTAAAGCAATCTTAACTGGAGGTATTGTGATTTCCTCAGGGTCCGTGTCACAATCTAAAATTTTGGTACAATTCCACCAAGGAACGTTTTTGATAACATCCCGACTAACCCTATTTATAGACAGCAAATCATCGATGTCTATATTCTCTGCTATGTTTTGCTTTCCTGTCCATTTAAGGCACCAAGATGTATTCCCGATATATTGAAATTTCTGCAAAATGCTCATTGACCAAATTGTGTCCCGGTTGTGTTTTAAACCATTTTATTTTTCTTTCTTTGCAAAGTCTGCGTTGAGTTTGGTTGTGTACGCAATTGCCAGTTATTGTTCCTTTACATTCATACATGGTGTGATAGACTAGTATTTGAGAGGTTACTCTCCCTCGTCTAGTTGTGGTAATGCATTCATTACAGTCGTCGCTTTTATCAGCCGCGACATTTGCCCATATGGGCCCAAGCAGAACCGTTGCGAAAAGAGGTCCGGTCAGGGTCATAGTGCTCAGCGGTCACAGCCCCAGGGGTTGCATCCCTTGGCAGACCCTTCCAGCTGCAGCACCGATTCCCTCCGGTCTTGCCCTCTCTGGCAGGTCAGATGTATATTTCTCGTCAGCTATTATGACAATAATATTTGATCCACAACAACTGTTCCAACGAGGTTATAGTTTCACACTGAATGCAAAAGAACTGTAATTGATTTCTCATTTATTACCCTCAGATCCCGTACTAATCTATATTCACCATTTTCAAAAATAATCACTGCATCCAATTTGGCCAATAAGTCCCATCCTAAAAGGGAATGGGACATTCAGGTACATATAGAAATTCCTGTGTTAATTCCTTTCCTCTAAGTCGCAGATTCAGGGGCTGCAAGAATGGCCGTATTTCCTCCTTCCCTGTGGCTCCCACAACTGTTGTAGTTCTTTCCCCTAACCTTCCATGTAAATCATTTAAAACTGAGTAGGTAGCCCCTGTGTCTATTAAAAGTTTCACTTCTTTCTCTCCCAATTGGATTTTCACGAGGGGCTCTCCATTTCTCGCACTGTCTAGTCAGCTTTGGTTATCAAACTCTCCTAGCACCATCACTTTAGCTGCATCAGATCCCATAAAAGAATTCCCTGGAGACATAAATTGTCCTCCCCTAAATGGACATTCATTTTTCCACTGTCCTTCCTGTTTGCAGTATGCCCATTGATTATATCCCAACCTTTCTACATTCATTCCCGCTTTTGGATTACAAAATCCTCTTCCTCTAGGGTTAGAGAGAACCTGTTCTCTCCCCTGGATTGCTGCCAACAAATTCTGCTGCTGATTGTTTTCAGGTAACTAAATCTCCAGGTGAGAAGGGTACTTTAACGTACACCGATCCTTCTGTTCCAACTCCCTGTCTTAAAGGCGCAAGCACTCCTCTGGACATCTGAGCCTGCACTTTTCTTTTTTATTTCCCCTCTGGCGAGTTCTATACAAGACTGGGGTAATGGGGAGGCTTGCTTTCTGATCTCTTTTATACTTGCAACTACCCAGACTCTCGAGATCACTATCACTGTCATCTTCTCCCCCCCCTTTCTTCATTTAATGCCGGCGGGGCTGACGGAGCAACTGCCAAATCCAAACTTTCAATATCCCTCTGGTGTTGTAAGCTATTGTCTAAAACAAGGCACTTCATACATTTTCTCAGTAACAAATTCCTTACACTGTTCATTAACATTTACCTTTACACCCATTATTTCACAGGATTTTTGCCACTCATCATTATTTCTTAAAGTAAAGAAAAGAATTATATATAATACCTTGTGCCATTTTTCTTTCCTGTTATAACATCAACTGCAGTATAGTCTTATACTCTAAAGTCCCATTTTTCAGGCCATTTCTCCTGATCCCCCAGTTCATACTGTGTCCACCATACATTACAATAATCAATTAATTTGCTTTTCAGCATACTCTGCCCAAATCCACCCTTCTTCCAATGGCTTAAAATACAGCCTAATGGAGACGACTTGGGAACCAACAGCATTTTATTCTTTTTCCTTTTTCTTTTTTCCTTTTTTTCTCTTTTTCTTTTTTTTCCCTTTTTTTTCCTTTTTTTCCTTATTTCTCTTTTTCTCTTTTTTTTTTTCTCTACTCCACACACACCACACACTCACCACTAAGTTACAACATTTAGCCAGACAGATGCTGATCCCGCAGCACAAATACCAATACCAATACCACGTTTGCCGAACCTGCAGAGCTTTCGCTACTGTCTAACGGATGGCGCCTAGGCTTTTACCCCGTGAGGTCCCTAGCCCCAACCAAGCGCAGCTTTCGCCGCGTCTAACAGGCAGGCTTTACCAAGTCAGACTTCACGAGGCCAGATGCAGCTTTCACCGTATCTCTCTGGTAGACTCTTTGAAGTCAAAGTTTCACCAAACCAAGCAGGCTTCACCTACAGCCAAGCTCATCAGAAGTCTATACCCTTACACTTTACCAAAATTCGGTACCGTAATTACCAAACCATACGAAAATTCGGTACCGTAATTACCAAACCATACTAAAATTCAGTACCATAATTACCAAACCATACTTTACAAAATCGGCACTGTGACCGAATAAGAAAAAAAGAAAAAGCACCTTCCTTACCATATCAGAGGTCCGTCGTGAGCAGCGGAGGTCAGTTGCGGTCGATAGCTCCCTGAGAATCTCTCGGTGCCAGCTAGAGCAGGAAGGAAACCTAGCAGTGCTAATCGAAAAAGATGACATGACTTTGACAACATCATTGGCCTTGAAACCTACAATTCTACTACCTGTCAGCAGAACAGAATTAGAGCATGATTGTTTACAAGGAATGGAACAGATTTATTTCAGCTGGCCTTATTTGAGGGATATGCCTCTAACCAATGCAGACCTGGAATTATGTATGTATGGAAGCAGTTTTATGAGAAATGGAGAAATGAGAGGTGGATATGATGTAGTGACCCTGCATAAGGATGTGGAAACCTGAGCATTGTCTCCTAATACCTCATCACAAAAGGTTGAAGTAATAGTTCTGACACGTGCTCTTGAATTGTCAGCAGACAAACGTGTAAATATTTATAATGACTCTAAATAGGCCTTTGGTGTAGTCCATGCCCAAGGGGCTATTTGGAAAGAATGAGGACTGTTATCATCACAAGTATCTCCGATCAAATACAGACCCGAAAGTTTAGATGTATTACAAGCTGTTTTGAAACCTAAAGAAGTTGCAATTATACAATGTAAAGCACAACAGAAGGGCCAGATGGAGGTAATAAAAGGAAAGTGACGGGCCAATGAAGCAGCTAAGAGGATGGAAAAGGTAGAGCAAATGACTGGAGCCCTTGTTCCCCCAGGGAAAGTAAAACGGGAACCTCCAGATTATATGGAAAGTGACAACAAATTGGCCCAACAGCTGGAATGTCTTAAATCATCAGATGGGTGGTGTATAACCAAACACAACCAAGTGTTACTCACTGCTGTAATGGTAATAGAGGCCCTGAAGAAAGCTCATAATGAAGCACACATGGGAGCTGACGCTATGGTTGCTACAACATAGGTCCTCGTGTTTTTATGATAAAATAATCATATAGAATAGTTGAAAAGATTATATTTGAGAAATTTATAAATCAAAATGGGGTTTTGTATATTAGAAAGAGTTGTAATGACGCAGTTCCGTTTGCAGTCCGGTATCGTGGTTAATCTGTAACCAGTGATACAATGGTAGTCTTGGTAGCAAGAGCTCATATAACCATATATGGTGAAGGGTGTATGGGTGAATTTAGAGGAGTATACTGTGAAACTCTACCCAAGCAGAACCTAGAAATTACCAGAGGCAATCAAGGGAAAATAGAAGAATGCTGGCATCCACATAACAGTTGGGATATGTCCAAAGGACAAAAAGGTGAAAAGGACAAGCCAAGGAAGACTTCTTCATCGGAGGAAGACTCCTTACTTCATCACGATGACCACCAGAGGGGGCTGCGCAAGCGCAGAATCATAGAATCATAGTATAGTTACGGTTGGAAAGGACCTTAAGATCATCAAGTTCCAACCCCCCTGCCATGGGCAGGGACACCTTGCTCTAAACCATATCATAGAATCATAGAACCATAGAATAGTTAGGGTTGGAAAGGACCTTAAGATCATCAAGTTCCAACCCCCCTGCCATGGGCAGGGACACCTCGCTCTAAACCATATCATAGAATCATAGAACCATAGAATAGTTAGGGTTGGAAAGGACCTTAAGATCATCTGCAGGGAGCGTTCAGCAAGGCGAGAGCTAGGTCATTATCATTCAGGAGAAACCAATCTAAATCAGAACGTTCCATGGGTAGGTAAATGGTTTCGGGCTCTTTTCCACTAATTTCAATAGTTCGTAGTCGGCCTTTACGTATCAGGGCAGCTAGTCGTTCCAATTTCTTTGTAATTGATTTTCGCTGTTGTAGTTGTGGGGTTAACCATTCGATAACTAAGGTTTCCTGAGTCTTGTCCCCCGTTTTGTTTAGCTGGACAATTGCTGCTAAGAGATGGTCCTCCGAGTTCCATATGGCAAGATCTAAGGGGAGGATGGGATCACGACGAGAGACAAAACCAGTTGTAACACAGTGCATAATTTCTTGAAAGGCTTGTAACTTGCTGAGATAGTGTCACGGGTGTAGCCGGGTCAGTGCCTTTAAGTAATGGACGTAAAACGTCGAGAAGGTCATTAGGGATACCTGTCACTGGTTTGAGCCATTGCAGATCACCCATCAGTTTCTGAGCTTCATGGAGATTAGTTGGAACATTAGTGGCCAATAATTTTTGTGGACGTATAACCCTATCAGTAATAATCCATCCTAAATATTTCCAAGGAGCAGTAAGCTGGAGTTTCTCTTCAGATACTTTCAGGCCTTGACGATGTAATAAGGTTATAATCATCTGGAGTTGCTCAAGAGAAAAGGGGTGTTTCTGGGCAAAAATTAAATCGTCCATATAGTGGTAAATAATGACTTCAGGCAGGTTTCTCCGTATTGGTTGTAAAGCAGTGTCCACAAATAATTGGCAAAGGGTAGGGGAGTTTCGCATACCTTGTGGGAGAACCTTCCACTCAAACCTTTTATCAGGTTCTCATCTGTTTTGAGCTGGCAGGGTAAATGCGAAACGTTTTGTATCTTGAGGGTGTAGGGGAATGGTGAAAAAACAGTCTTTTAAATCAACGACTAAAAGAGACCAATCTTGTGGTATCATAGCTGGATTTGGGAGGCCAGGTTGTAAGGCTCCCATGGGTTCCATTTGAGAATTGATTGCACGCAAGTCGTGTAATAGACGATAAGATCCAGACTTTTTTCTTATCACAAAAATGGGAGTATTCCAAGGGCTAACAGATGGCGTTAGGTGGCCAAGCTGCAATTGTTCCGCCACTAAATAGTGTGCCTGTAAGAGGCTTTCCCCTTTTAATGGCCATTGCTTAACAACCACGGGTGTATCGGTGGTCCATGTAAGAGGTATGGGGAAAGCCCAAGCAATGGCCGTTACGCTAAAGGGGAGTCCGTAAGTTTAAATCCCAACTGTGCTAAGACGTCACGGCCTAGAATACAATCGACTTCATCAGGGAGTAGAGTAAGAGAAAAGGGAGCAGGAGCTTGCTTCCCTTCCAAAATGACGGTGAGCACCGGTGTCTGTCGCGCAAGTCGAACCCCTCCGATTCCTGTAATCGTACCACTGGCCGGGATTGTGGGCCATGAGTTGGGGTACAATTTAGAGTCAATAATGCAGGAATCAGCGCCTGTATCAAGGAGAGCTTTTGACAGGGACAGGACATGACCTTGCCATAGAATTTTACAACGACGTTTCGGTCTTTCAGAAAGATCAAGGCTTAACATAGTAATTTTTCCTGTGGATCCTAATTGCCCTTTTCGATTAGGCAGATTATGCGATGAGACTGGTATGGTGGAGAGGAGGGGAATGAGTTGAGCGATTTTCTCTCCTTTTGGGATAGTCAATGGGGGAAAGTTGGTACGAGCAAGAATAAAAATTTCTCCCGTGGAGTCAGGATCTAGCACTCCGGGATCAATGTGGAGGCCTTGTAAAGTGGCTGAGGAGCGGCCCAATATTATGCCTCCTACCGGCTGATTATTAATTAAAATGGGACTTTGAATGCCTGTGGGGACGGCATGGGTATCTGTATTGTAAAAAGTAACATCTATAGCTGTTGCCAGGTCATATCCGAGGCTGCCACCTGTTGCAGGGACGAGGGTGTTGCAGGTTGGGCGGCTATTTGTGTCTTGGCGCGGCTCATCCTCGCGCTGGCCGAGGAGTTTCCCTGGTTTTGTCATCGGCGGCATGCATTGGTATTATGAGTGGATGATTGATACGGTCCGCACCAAACACCAGGGGCCTGACATTCGCGACGAATGTGGCCTAATTTCCCACATCGAAAGCATTTCATTCGGGTGGCTGGGGCTGCAGGACGAGTCTGCGCGACTGCCGCCTGGAGGGGTGCAAGGGCTGCCAAAACTTGGCTTTGAACTTTAGATTGGGCGTTAAGACCTTCGCCAATTTTGTTAAGGGCTTCTACTACAAAATTTGACTGCCTGAGGGGAGAGTGTTTGCTTTATCTAAAAGGTCTTGAACTACCCAGTTGCCAGGAGCGGTAGCAATAAGGGAGCGTGTGACCTGATTACCATTCTGTATAATGCACTGTTTCAGGAGGGCATCCTGCATGTGCTCCGCAACGCCAGCTTTGGAGAGGGCTTGTATCAATTTGTCAACAAATGACCCAAGGGGTTCCTCTCGTCCTTGCTTAATATTCATGTACATAGGGGGTCCCCCAGGCTCCCGGATTTTGTCCATCGCCCTTTTTGCCACCCGCATGACTTCTCGTAGTTTTTCTGCTCCCATTAGTGCCTGTTGTTCTGCTCTAACTTGAGCACCCGTACCTAATAACTCATCTACCGTGATGTCCTGTAGGGGGTCTCCCTGTATTCTAGGAAAGGCTACCGAGGCGGCTGCTTCCTCCCCCCAACACGTATCAAAGGTAAGTTTTTGGTGGGGGGTGTAAATCAGATGAGCAATGCCTCTGATATCTGCAGGCAGAAGGACCATCGAGTTGAATAAATAATCAAGCATTTGTTTAGCCGGTTCACTAGTTACCCCGAATTGAGCAACTGTAGCACGAAGCTGTGCCAATAGTTTCCAATCGACCTGTGTAATCTCTGCCCGATGCCCACCGCCAGGCTGTGGGTGGAAAATTACCGGGAAAGCCATAGGCGACGGGATTTGTTCCCGCGCCGCCTCCGCCAACGTCATGTCCCCATTTTCAACCCCATGGCGTGCCAGAGCAGCCCAAGCTTCCCGTCTCTCTCTAGCCATAGCCTCCGCGAGATCTGAAAAGGCCCCGGGGAACGGCTCCGTGGCATCCGAGGACGAGGGAGGGGGGGGTTGGGGATTTCCGGGCGGACCCGGTGAGGCGGTAGGGGCAGGAGGGGGAGGGGGAATTTCCACCGTAGAAAGGGCAGGTGGGTTAGGTGCAGAGGGGTCGTAGTGACGATTGTGGTCCTGTGCTAGCCGAGCGTTTTCGGCAGCACATTTTTCTGCCTGCACCATCAAGAGCTCATTATGTATTAAGCGCCATAGTTTAGAAAATTTCTTAGCCGTTTTATCATCATCTAGAGTAAGTTCCCAAAGCTTATCGCCGTATTGGCGCCATTCAGAAAGCTGATGAACAGAGTGAGGGTCGGCAAAGATGCCAAGGGAATGGGCATGAGAAAGAAGGGCGGGAAGGTCTTTATCAAAATCTAAACCTTTAAGCCCCCGGCGACGGAGGAAGGCAGTAAAAAGGTCATACGCCGCTTGCCTATCCATAAATACTGGTACCGTTGCAACCTCCAGGCGTCGGCAGCGCGTAGCGGCAGAGGCAGCCGATGCAGCCCTCTGGGCCAGAGCAGGAGACGAGCAGTCCGCCGATGCAGCACTCCCGTTCTGCAGGAGCCGTCAGTCGAGACCCGCACCCAACGCAACTCCGGGAGGCAGGGAGGTCCCTGTTCGGGCGCCAGTTGTTGGAGTCGCGGAAGACAAGCCTCATGCTCTCATGGTCAGCAAGTCTCGTTTATTGATTGCAATACATCTACATTTATAGATCACATAATCAGGTACATATCTATGCAAGGATACACAAGCTTATTGGCTTAGACACGTTTGACGCAAAGGTTTCTAGGCGACCACCACTACTTCTGCTTTCAGCTTTGCTAGCCGTTTGCAATGTGCCACATCAGCAGGATGTACATCCTGTTTCTTGAGTAATCGTTAACCACAAGGTCGCTGTGTCCTTGAGGACTAGAGCTCAACTAGTTGCACAGTATCGTGGCCTTTGCTACTTAGCCATTCTGTTGTCAGGCTCTCTACAGGATTGCTCCGACCCAGGTGTAGGACCTTGCACTTGGCATGGTTAAACTTCATCAGGTTGGCATCAGCCCACCTCACAACTGTGTCAAGATCCCTCTGGATGGCATTCCTTCCCTCCAGCTTATCAACTGAACCACACAGCTTGGTGTCATCAGCAAACTTGCTGAGGGCGCACTCAATCCCACTCTCCATGTTAGCGACGAAGATGTTAAACAAGACCGGTCCCAACACCGATCCCTGAGGGACACCACTCATAACTGGTCTCCAGCCGGACACTGAGACACTGACCACAACTCTTTGTGTGCGGCCATCCAGCCAGTTCTTTATCCACAGAGCAGTCCATTCATCATATTGATGTTTCTCCAATTCAGAGACAAGAATGTCATGTGGGACAGTGTTGAATGCTTTACACAAATCCAGGTATCACAGTATCACAGTATGTTAGCGATTGGAAGGGACCTCAAAAGATCATCTAGTCCAATCCCCCTGCCGGAGCAGGAACACCTAGATAAGGTTACACTGGAACCTGTCCAGGCGGGTTTTGAATGTCTCCAAAGAAGGAGATTCCACAACCTCCCTGGGCAGCCTGTTCCAGTGTTCCGTCACCCTCACTGAGAAGAAGTTTCTTCTCAAGTTTAAGTGGAACCTCTTGTGTTCCAGTTTGTACCCATTACCCCTTGTCCTATCATTGTTTGCCACTGAGAAGAGCCTGGCTCCATCCTCGTGACACTCCCCTTTTATATATTTATATACACTAATAAGGTCACCCCTCAATCTCCTCTTCTCCGAACTATAGAGACCCAGCTCCCTCAGTCTTTCCTCATAAGGGAGATGCTCCACTCCCTTAATCATCTTAGTTGCCCTGCGCTGGACTCTCTCCAGCAGGTCCCTGTCCTTCTTAAACTGAGGGGCCCAGAACTGGACACAATATTCCAGATGAGGTCTCACCAGGGCTGAGTAGAGGGGAAGAGGCTTGGGTAGATGACATCAACTGCTTTACCGCTGTCCATCAGTTCTGTAGCCCCATCATAAAAGGCCACCAAATTGGTCAGGCAGGATTTCCCCTTAGTGAAGCCATGCTGGCTGTCACCAAGCACCTTGTTGTTTTTCATGTGCCTTAGCATGCCTTCCAGGAGAATCTGCTCCAAGATTTTGCCAGGCACAGAGGTGAGACTGACTGGTCTGTAATTCCCTGGGTCATCCATTTTCCCCTTCTTGAAAATGGGGGTTATATTTCCCTTTTTCCAGTCATTGGGAACTTCACCTGACTGCCATGATTTTTCAAATATGATGGCCAGCGGCTTAGCAACTTCATTTGCCAGCTCCTTCAGGACCCGTGGATGGATTTCATCAGGACCCATGGACTTGTGCACGTTCAGATTTTTAAGATGGTCTCGAACCAGTTCCTCTCCTACAGTGGGCCCAAGGTCTTCATTCTCACAGTCCCTGCATCTGCCTTCCAAGACTTGGGTGGTGTGGTCAGAGCCTTTGCTAGTGAAGACCGAGGCAAAGAAGTCATTCAGAACCTCAGCCTTCTCCAAATCCTGTGTAGCTAGTTCACCCGAGAGCTTCCTGAGGGTGCCTACTTTCTCCCTAATCTGTTTTTTATTTGCTATGTACCTGTAGAATCCCTTCCTGTTATCCTTAATATCCCTTGCCAAGTTTAATTCTAACTGGGCCTTAGCTTTCCTAACCTGGTCCCTAACTTCCTGGACAACATCCCTATACTCTTCCCAGGCCACCTGTCCTTGCTTCCACTTTCTATAAAATTCTTTTTTAATTTGAATTTTCCTCAGGAGCTCCTTATCCATCCAAGGAGGTCTCCTGGCCCTCCTGCTGCACTTCCTTCTGGTTGGGATGCAACACTCCTGAGCTTGTAGCAGGTGATCCTTGAAGACCAACCAAGAGTCTTGAGCCCCCCTGCCCTCTAGGGCTATATCCCATGGAACCTTACTAAGCAGGTTCCTGAAGAGGCCAAAGTCTGCTCTCTTGAAGTCTAGGGCAGTGAGCTTGCTGCACGCTCTTCTCACTGTCCTGAGGATCTCAAATTCAACCATCTCATGGTCGCTGCATCCAAGGCTGCCCTGGAGTGCCACATTTCCAACGAGCCCTTCCCTGTTGGTGAGCACAAGGTCAAGCATGGCACCTCTCCTTGTCAGTTCCTCTATTACTTGCAGAAGGAAGTTGTCTTCCACACAATCGAGGAACCTCCTGGATTGCTTGTGCCGGGCCGTACCGTCATTCCAACAGATGTCAGGGTGGTTGAAGTCACCCATGAGAACGAGGGCCTGTGAGCGTGAGGCTTTTCCTATCTGCCTATGGAGTGCTTCATCCGCAGATTCCTCTTGATCAGGTGGTCTATAACATATCCCCACAGTAATGTCTCCCATCGCTGTTTTCCCTTTAACCCTAACCCACAAGCTCTCTGTTATCTGCTCACCTGTCCCCAGACAGAGTTCCATACACTCCAGCCTATCCCTAACATAAAGGGCAACTCCCCCTCCCCGCCTGCCAGGCCTGTGTTTTCTAAAGAGTCTGTAACCTTCCATTCCAACACTCCAGTCATAGGAGCCATCCCACCATGTTTCTGTGATGCCTATAATGTCATACCCCCATAGATGAGTACACATCTCTAATTCCTCTTGTTTGTTCCCCATGCTACGGGCATTTGTATAGAGGCATCTGAGCCGAGCTCCAAATGAAGCCGGCTCATTGGCTGGAGCAGCCGGAATATCTCTGCATTGCTCCGAGCATTTATTATAGGTGCTGGCAACTGACTGGGTGTGTTGGGATGGAATGATGCCCCCCTCCGCCAAAACATCTAATTTAAAGCCTCCTTGACCAGTCTGGCAAGCCTCCTACCAAAACTGCTCTTCCCCTTCTTTATCGGACCAGCTCCACCAGCCCCCGCTAGACCTGGCCTACAAACTTGGGTTGCTTGTTCAAAGAATCAGCAGCTTGTAGTAGATGGCAAACAACAACAACAAACATCATCATCATCATCATCATCATCATCATCATCATCATCATCATCATCATCATCATCATCATCATCATCATCATCATCATCATCATCATCATCATCATCATCATCATCATCATCATCATCAACAACAACAACAACAACAACAACAACATCATCATCATCATCATCAAGGGTTCCCAAGTCGTCTCCGTTAGGCTGTATTTTGAGCCATTGGAAGGAGGGTGGATTCAGGCAGAGTATGTGGAAAAGCAAACTAGTTGATTATTGCAATGTACGGTGGATGCACTATGAATTAGAAGATCAGAAGAAATGGTCTGAAAATGGAACTCTACGATATAATACTATTTTGCAGTTGATCTTGTTTTGTTAAAGGGAAGGAAAATTGGATGAAGTACCATATGTAGATCTTTTCTTTACCTTAAGGAATAATGAGGAATAGCAAAAATCTTGTGGAATAATGGTTGTTAAAACAAACACAAATGAACAGTGTAAGGGATGTGTTGCTGAGAAAAAGTGTATGGGGGTCTTACTTTGCAGCACCAGAAGGATGATGATAATCTTGATTTGGCAGTGGCTCTGTCAGCCCCGCCGGTAACAACTGGAGAAAGGGGGGAGGAAGACAATAGCAACAGTGATCTTGAGAGTGATAGTGATTGCAAAAGTAAGGGGAGTCAAAATGTAGATCTCCCTACTACCTCAGTTTCAAATAGAACTCTCCAAAGGGGAGTACAAGAAGGAAAAGTTCAGTCTCAGGCATCCAGTGCAGCGCTTGAACCTTTAAGACAGGGGATTGGAACCGAAGGACCTCTGTATGTTAAAGTAACCTTCTCACCTGGAGATTTAGTCATCTGGTGTCCTGGGTTTAGCACTAGCAGTCATTTTTTCTCTTTCTTGGTAGCTGGTGCAGTGCTGTGTTTTGACTTTCAGCCTGGGAACAAAGCTGATAAAAATGATGTTTTGGTTTGGCCAAGGACTTTGTGAGCCTTATGCTCTGTCAGGGAGGAGGGGAAGCCAGGAGGAAGCAGAGACAGGACACCTGACCCAAACTGACCAAAGAGGTATTCCATACCACAGCACGTCATGCCCAGGATGTAACTGAGAGTTACCCGGAAGGGCTAGGTGGACTGCAGGGTTGGAGGAGATATCGGTCGGTGGTTGGTCAGGATGGGGGGGTGAGTTATTGGTCGCCTGCTGATGAGGTGTTGTATTCTCTCCCCTTGTTATTTCCTTTACCATTACTATTATTGGTGGTAGCAGTAGTGATTTGTGTTATACCTTAGTTACTAAACTGTTCTTATCTCAACCCGTGGGAGTTGCATTCTTTTTGTTTCTCCTCTCCGTCCCTCCGGGAATAGGGGGAGGGCAAGAAGGGGGGGGGAGTGAGTGAAAAGCTGTCTGGGGCTGGGGTTAAACCTCGACATCTGGAAACAAACAGCAGGATTCAGTTTTAAATGATTTACATGGGAAGTTAGGGGAAAAGACTAGGACAATTGTGAGAGCGACAGGGAAGGAGGAAAAACGGCCATTCTTGCAGCCCCTAGATCTGCAATTTAGAGGGAAGGAATTAACACAGGGATTTCTATATGTACCGGAATGTCCCATTCCCTTTTAGGACGGGACTTATTGACCAAATTGGATGCAGTGATTATTTTTGAAAATGGTGAACATAGATTAGTACAGGATCTGAGGGCAACAAATGAGAAATCAATTACAGTTCTTTTGCATTCGGTGTGAAATTATAACCCCGTTGTAACAGTTGTTGTGGATCAAATATTATTGTCGTAATAGCCGACGGGAAATATAGCTCTGACCTGCCAGAGAGGGCAAGATCGGAGGGAATCAGTGCTGCAGCTGAAAGGGTCTGCCAAGGGCTGCAACCCCTGGGGCTGTGACTGCTGAGCACTATGATCCTGACTGGACCTCTTTTGGCGATGGTTCTGCTTGGGCCCATATGGGCAAATGCGGCGGCTGATAAAAGCAACGACTGTAATGAATGCATTACCACAACTAGACGAGGGAGAGTAACCTCTCAAATACTAGTCTATCACACCATGTATGAATGTAAAGGAACAATAATTGGCAATTGTGTACACAACCAAACTCAACGCAGACTTTGCAAAGAAAGAAAAATAAAAGGGTTTGTTTTAATCCGAAAGAACTTCGAAATGTGAAATCTGTTTGAAAAATAATCCAGTAGTAAAAAGACAAGTTGAGAGGGAAGAATTACGGTAGGAGAGGAACCATAAGATTAATGGCAGTTTGATACTGTGGAACTATCAAAAGTACAAGGGTACAAATATCTACTAGTAGGGGTTGACACTTTTTCTGGATGGCCGGAGGCCCTTCCGTGTCACACCAATCAGGCAAAGGA
This sequence comes from Neopsephotus bourkii, assembly GCF_033783945.1. Taxonomy (NCBI): domain Eukaryota; kingdom Metazoa; phylum Chordata; class Aves; order Psittaciformes; family Psittacidae; genus Neopsephotus; species Neopsephotus bourkii. Next base: position 48,758 of record NW_026901609.1, read on the forward strand.
AATGGTGATTGCTTAGAGAAATCATTCCACGATTTGGAGTCCCTTTAAGAATATCGTCAGATAGGGGTTCAGA